>NC_091552.1:38936525-38953222 GCF_042767895.1 Penaeus vannamei
TATGACAATAGCAATAATGGTTATAATGATAACTATAATAATAATAGTAACAATGATAACAATGATAAAGTAATAATACTAGTAATAATAATTATAAAAACAATGATAATGATTGAAAAACAATAACAATAAAATGAATATGATAATAATGATGATGTAATTAACAATTGTAATTATAAGAATAATAACAAAAACACTAATAATAATAATCTTGGTAATAATTATAATGATAATACTAGCAATGGTAATAACGATGATAACAATAATGATAATGATAGCTATGATAATAATAATGATAATAATGATAATAATAATAATGATAATGATAATAATATTAATAATAATAATAATAATAATAATAATAATAATAAACATAATAATGATAATGATAATGGTGATGATGATGACAATGAACACATTAATGATAATAATAATAACAGCAAGTACAGTGATGATAATAACAATAAAAGCAAGAATGATAGTAACAATAATAATGATAATAGCCGTAATAATGAAAAGGAATATAGTAATGATAACATTAATAGCAATAGTAGTAATAATAACGTTAAAAACATAGAAAAATTATAATGATAACAGTAATAATAACAATAATGATCATAATAAAATCATAACTATAAAAGAAATGACAATAAAGATAATATTAATAACAATGTTAATGATAATAATGATAACAGTCATGAATAATGGTAATGATGATAAGAATAATGGTAATGATGACAATAATAATAGTAATAGCAATAGTAATAATCATAATGTTAATGATGATAAAAATAATAACAAGGACAATGATAAAAATAACAATAACAATGATAACAATGATAATTATATAACAAGAATAGCATCAGTAAAAAACAACAAGAGAAACTATAATGACAATGCTTATAACAATAACAAAAAACTTACCAACCCACCCTTGAACGAGGATCGAACCCGGCCCACTCTGCTGTCAGACGCCCACGCTACCGGTCGAGCTATCGGAGCTCAATGATCGGAGAATTAGCACAAATTTCTAAAGCAAAAAGTGGTGGTGGTGGTGGTGGTGATGATGAAGATGGTGATGATGATGGTGATGATGGTGATGATAATGCTAATGATGATGATGGTAGTGATAATGATAATGATAACATGATGATGATGATGATGGAGATGACAGGGACATTGATAATAATAATGATAATGACGATTATTATGATAATGAAAATAATAATAATTTCGATGAATTCAATCATAATTACAATGATTGTGATAATGAAAAAAGGATGATAATGACAATAATAATGATGAAAGTGAAAATAATAATGATTATAAATATAATAACAATAATGATTATAGAAATAATAACAATAATGATTTTAGAAATAATAACAATAATGATTATAGAAATAATAACAATAATGATTTTAGAAATAATAACAATAATGATTATATAAATAATAACAATAATGATTTTAGAAATAGTAACAATAATGATAAATGCGAACAATAATGATGATGATAATGATGATGATGATTATTTTTTTTATAATGACAATAGTAATGATATTGATAAAGACAATCATAATAAGAACCATAATGTCAATAATGATAATATTAATAATGATGATAATAAAAATAATGATAATGATAATATTAATTGTAATAATTATAATGATGAGGATGACGATAATAATAATAATAATAATAATAATAATAATAATAATAATAATAATAATAATAATAATAATAATAATAATAATAATAATAATAATAACAATAATAAAAATAATGCTAGTAATAATGATGATGATGACGACGATGGCAACGAAGACATTAAGGATAATGATAATAGCAACAATAACAGTAATGAAAAGAATGATGATAATAATATTGATGATAATTTAATTAATAATGATTGCAGTTATAATAACAATGGCGATGATAATAGAAAATAATAGTAATAACTGAAAAATGGTAATAGCAATAATAGTTATAATGATAATTATAATGATAATAGTAACAATGGTAATAATGATAAAGTAATAATAATGTCAATAGTAATAATAATGATAAAAAACAATGATAATGATTATAAAACAATACCAATAAAATGATGAGATGTCTGTCGGTCCCCATGGTTCAGGAGCTGATGCCGGTAGCGAGAATAGCCTCCTTTTCCGGGACTTTGCAAGATCCCAGAAATTGAGGATTTCTGGCTCCTGGTACCAGCGCCCAGACCCACATCGCTGGACATGGTACAGTGATGCGGGTAGCGCAGCCAAGGAGATCGACCACATACTTGTTAGCACTCGTTGGAGGATCCTTCAGAATTGCAGGGTGTTCAGGAGTGCTGAGTTCTGTGGTACTGACCATAGATTGGTTGTGGCTACCCTCCGGGTCCACTTCAAAACCCCCCAGCGGTCAAATGATCACCCTAGGGTGTTTCATTTGGACAGGCTGAGGGAGGGGGAGTGTGCCCGCAGGTTTGCTGAGGCAATCTCTGATCGTTTCGCAGTGCTTGACAGTCTGACAGACCCTGTTCTTCTGTGGGATACCTTTAAGCGTGAAACGCTTGATACAGCTCAAGATACGATTGGTGTACGCCCGAGAGCAGTACAGAATTCCATCTCGCGGGAGACACTGGAAGCCACTGATGCATGTCGTGCGGCTCGTCTGACAGGGGATCGGGAATTGCACCGTTCTCATGTGCGCAGAACTCGGTCCCTGTTAAGAAGGGACAAGGAACAGTTTATTAGGAGTCTTGCAGAGGAGGTAGAAGGCCATTTCTTAGTAAATGACCTTCGTCCTGCATACCAAGCCCTGAGAAAGCTGAACTCCAAGCCCTCTTCACAGGTGACAGCAGTTCGCTCAGTAAGTGGTCAGATCGTTTCAGATCCTGTTGCGGTGCGGGGACGTTGGGCTGAGTATTTTGAGCAGCTGTACCAGGTTGACCCACCAACAGTTAACTTGGATGCGGGTAGTGTCGAGATCCCGCTGCCGAATCCACCTATCAGTGAGGACCCTCCCTCCCTAACTGAAGTTAGGGGGGCGATTTCCAAGCTGAAGAGTGGTAAAGCAGCTGGTATCTGCGGCATACCAGCTGAACTGTTAAAGGCTGGTGGTGAACCTATGGCACGGGGGTTACATGCTGTCCTGGCTGCCATCTGGCAGTCCGGTTCCATTCCTCCTGACCTGTTGAGGGGTGTGGTCATCCCTCTCTGGAAGGGGAAGGGGGACCGTTGGGACTGCAGCAATCACCGAGGCATCACACTGCTCAGTGTACCAGGCAAGGTTCTTGCCCACATCCTTCTGAGACGTATCAGAGACCATCTACTGAGGCACCAGAGACTGGAGCAATCCGGATTCACTCCTGGTAAGTCCACAATAGACCGTATCCTCGCGCTTCGAGTCATTGTAGAGCGCCGTCGTGAGTTCGGGCGTGGGCTGCTTGCAGCCTACATCGATCTCAAGAAGGCGTTCGATACGGTGCATCGGGAGTCACTTTGGGAGATCCTGAGGCTGAGAGGAATACCAACAAGGATTATTGGACTAATAGCAAGCCTGTATACTGGTACTGAAAGTGCTGTAAAGTGTGGTGGGGGCCTGTCGAGCTTCTTTCCTGTTAGTTCAGGAGTGAGGCAAGGCTGTGTCCTTGCACCAACTCTTTTCAACACTTGCATGGACTGGATACTGGGCAGAGCTACTGTTCAAAGTCATTGTGGGGCAACGCTGGGCAATATCAAGGTTACAGACCTTGACTTTGCTGATGACGTTGCCATTCTATCTGAGTCTTTGGAAACCCTAGTGGCGGCTCTTGATGCATTTAGCAATGAAGCGAAGCCCCTGGGTCTAGAGGTCTCCTGGACCAAGACCAAGGTCCAGGAATTTGGGGACTTGTTAGGAGAACCTGTTCAGTCGGTACGTGCTTGCGGCGAGGACATTGAAGTCACAGAGAGCTTTACATACCTTGGTAGTGTAGTTCATAACTCTGGGCTGTCAGACCATGAAGTCAGCAGACGGATTGGCCTGGCAGCAGGGGTCATGAACTCTCTCAACAAGAGTATTTGGAGATGTCGGTACCTGTGCAGAAGGACCAAGCTACGGGTTTTCAAGGCCCTGATAATGCCAGTTTTGCTATACGGTAGCGAAACCTGGACATTGTCCTGTGCCTTGGAGGCTCGTCTTGAAGCCTTTTGTAATAGGTCCTTGCGCCAGATCATGGGGTACTGTTGGCGGGACCATGTGTCCAACCAACGGTTGCACCGTGAGACTGGCACAAGCCCTGTTATCTGCACAATCCGTGATCGCCAACTCAGGCTATATGGCCACCTGGCTCGCTTTCCTCAGGATGATCCTGCCCATCAGGTCGTCTCTATTCGAGACAACCCTGGATGGAGGAGGCCTGTGGGACGACCGAGGAAGTCATGGCTTGGGCAGATCGACCAAACCTGCCGTGAAGAACTAGAGATGGGCCGAGTCCCTGCCTGGCGTCTAGCCATGAGGGATCCTCGTAGGTGGAAGCGAAGGGTGGATGCGGCTATGCGCCCCCGTCGGCGTCAGCCCCCATGATGATGATGAATAAAATGATTGTAATGATGATAATGATAATATAATTAACAGTTGTAATAATAACAATAATAACAAAAACACTAATAATGATAATGATAATAATAATAATAATCTTGATAATAATTGTAATGATAATACTAATGATGGTAATAAAAATGATAATAATAATGATGATAATAACGATGATAAAAATAACGATGATAACAATAATGATAGCTATGATAATAATAGTAATAATAATGATAATAATACTAGTAATAATAGTTATGATAATGGTGATGATGATGACAACGAACACATTAATGGTAATATTAATAAGAACAAGAACAATTATGATAATAATAATAGCAAGAATGGTAGTAACAATGATAATGATAATAGCGGTAATAATGAAAAGGATAATAGTGATGATAACATTAATAGCAATAGTAGTAATAATAATGTTAGAAAAAAAAATATAATGATAACAGTAACAATAACAAAAAAAAAATCATAACTATAAAAGTAATGACAATATAGATGATAGTAATATTAATAATAATATTAATGATAATAATAATAACAGTCATGGTGATAAGAATAATGGTAATGATGACAAAAATAATAGAAATAGTAATAACAATTATAATATTAATGATGATGATAAAAATAATAAGAATAAAAACAAAGATAAAAAACAACAATAGCAGTAACGATAATGATAATTATATAAGAAGATAACATCAGTAAAAAATAACAAGAGAAACTATAATGACAATGCTTATAACAAATATAAAAACATGAACAACCCACCCTTGAACGAGGATCGAACCCGGCCCACTCTACTGTCAGACGCGCACGCTACCGGTCGAGCCATCGGAGCTCATTAGTGTAACAGTTAGATAATATATTTAAAGCAAAAAGTCTCTTCTTACACATGTCTGACTGTAATGAAGATGATGATGATATTTATTAATAATGATTGCAGTCATGATAACAATGGCGCTGGCAATAGAAAATAAAAGCAATAACTGAAAAAAATGATAATGGCAATAATGGTTATAATGCTAATTATAATGATAATAGTAACAATAATAATAATGATAAAGTAATAATAATGACAATAGTAATAATAATTATAAAAACAATGATAATGATTTTAAAACAATAACAATAAAATGAATTTGATAATAATGATGATGTAATTAACAATTGTAATCAAAGAATAATAAGAAAAACACTAATAATGATCATGATAATAATAATAATAATCTTGGTAATAATTATAATGATGATACTAATAATGGTAATAACGATGATAACAATAATGATAATGATAGCTATGATAATAATAATGATAATATTGATAATAATAATAATAATAATAATGATAATAATAATGATAATAATAATAATAATAATAATAATAATAATAATAATAATAATAATAATAATAATAATAATAATAATAATAATAATAATAATAATAATAATAATAATAATAATAATAATAATAATGATAATGATAATGGTGATGATGACAATGAACACATTAATGATAATAATAATAACAGCAAGTACAGTGGTGATAATAACAATAATAGCAAGAATGATAGTAACAATAATAATGATAATAGCCGTAATAATGAAAAGGAATATAGTATTGATAACATTAATAGCAATGGTAGTAATAATAACGTTAAAACATTAGAAATTATAATGATAACAGTAATAATAACAATCATGATAATAATAAAATCATAACTATAAAAGAAATGACAATAAAGATAATAAATTAATAATAATGTTAATGATAATAATGATAACAGTAATGATGATAAGAATAATGGTAATGATGATAAGAATAATGGTAATGATGACAATAATAATAGTAATAGCAATAGTAATAATCATAATATTAATGATGATGATAAAAATAATAACAAGAACAATGATAAAAACAACAATAACAGTAACGATAACAATGATGATTATTTAGCAAGAATAACATCAATAGAAATAACAAGAGAAACTATAATGACAATGCTTATAACAAATATAAAATCATGAACAACCCACCCTTGAACGAGGATCGAACCCGGCCCACTCTACTGTCAGACGCGCACGCTACCGGTCGAGCCATCGGAGCTCGATGATAAGATAGTTAGCTTATATATTTACACAAAGTCTCTTCTTACACATGTCCGACTGTGATAATGATGATTTTTACTAATAATGATTGCAGTTATGATAACAATGGCGCTGGTAATAGAAAATAAAAGCAATTACTGAAAAAAATGATAATAGCAATAATGGTTATAATGATAATTATAAGGATAATAGTAACAATGATAATAATGATAAAGTAATAATACTGACAATAGTAATAATAATTATAAAAACAATGATAATGATCTTAAAACAATAACAACAAAATGAATGTAATGATAATAATGATAATGTAATTAACAATTGTAATTATAACAATAATAAAAAAACACTAATAATGATCATGATAATAATAGTAATAATTTTCGTAATAATCATAAGGATAATACAAACGATGGTAATAACGATGATAACAATAATGATAATGATAGCTATGATAATGATAATAATAATAATGATAGCTATGATAATGATAATAATAATAATGATAATAATAATAATGATAATAATAATAAACAAAATAATGATAATGATCATGGTGATGATGATGACAACGAACACATTAATGATAATACTAATAACAACAAAAACAGTGATGATAATAACAATTATAGCAAGTAACAATAATAATGATAATAGCGATAATAATGAAAAGGATAATAGTAATGATATCATTAATAGCAATAGTAGTAATAATAATGTTAGAAATAATGAAAGTTATAATGATAACAGTAATAGTAACAATAGTGATAATAATAAAATCATAACTATAAAAGTAATGACAATAAAAATGATAATAATATTGATAATGATGTTAATGATAATAATGATAACTGTCATGATGATAAGAATAATGGTAATGATGACAATAACAATAGTAATAGTAATAGTAATAACAATTATCATATTAATGATGATAAAAATAATAAGAATATGAACAATAATAAAAACAACCATAACAGTAACGATAACAATGATAATTATATAACAAGATTAACATCAATAAAAGGTAACAAGAAAAAGTATAGTGCCAATGCTTATAACACTGATAAAAACATGAACAACCCACCCTTGAACGAGGATCGAACCCGGCCCACTCTACTGTCAGACGCGCACGCTACCGGTCGAGCTATCGGAGCTTGATGATGAATTAGTTAGCTTATGTATTTAAAGCACAAAGTCTCTTCTTAAAAATGTCAGACTGGTGATGATGATGGTGATGATGGTGATGGAGATGACAAGGACATTGATGATAATAATGATAATGATGGTGATGATGATGGTGATGGAGATGACAAGGACATTGATGATAATAATGATAATGATGGTGATGATGATGGTGATGGAGCTGACAAGGACATTGATGATAATAATGATAA
This sequence comes from Penaeus vannamei, assembly GCF_042767895.1. Lineage (NCBI taxonomy): Eukaryota > Metazoa > Arthropoda > Malacostraca > Decapoda > Penaeidae > Penaeus > Penaeus vannamei. The sequence continues at coordinate 38,944,619 of NC_091552.1, forward strand.
TGATGATGATGATGGTTATGATGATTATTATGATAATGAAAATAATGATAATGGCGATGAATTCAGTCATAATTACAAAGATGATTGTGATAATGAAAAAGGAGGATAATGTTAATAATAATAATGATAATGACAATAATAATGATGAAAGTGATAACAATAATGATTATAGAAATAATAACAATAGTGATAAATGAGAACAATAATGATGATGATAATGATGATACTGATTATGTTTTTTTTTTATAATAACAATAGTAATGATATTGAAAAAGACAATCACAATAAGAACCATAATGTCAATAATGATAATACTAATAATGATGATAATAAGAATAATGATAATGGTAATATTAATTGTAATAACTATAATGATGATGATGATGATAATAAAACATGATAATAAAAGATAATAATAATAATGATAATGATAATAATAACAATAACAATAATAACAATTATGTTCCTAGTAATAATGATGATGATGGCAACGATGGCGCCGAAGATATTAATGATAATGATAATAGCAACAATAACAGTAATGATAAGAATGATGATAATATTATTGATGATAATTTAATTAATAATGATTGCAGTTATAATAACAATGGCGATGATAATAGAAAATAAAAGTAATAACTGAAAAAATGGTAATAGCAATAATAGTTACAAGGGTAATTATAGGGATAATAGTAACAATAGTAATAATTATAAATTAATAATAATGTCAATAGTAATAATAATGATAAAAACAATGATAATGATTATAAAACAATACCAATGAAACAATTGTAATGATGATAATGATAATATCATTAACAATTGTAATAATAACAATAATAACAAAAACACTAATAATGATAATGATAATAATAATAATGATCTTGCTAATAATTGTAATGATAATACTAATGATGGTAATAACGATGATAAAAATAATGATGATAATAACGATGATAACAATAATGATAGTGACAGCTATGATAATGATAATAACAATAATGATAATAATAATAATAATAATAGTAATAATAATAATAATAATAATAATAATAATAATAATAATAATAATAATAATAATAATAATAATAATAATAATAATAATAATAATAATAATAATAATAATAATGATAATAATAATAATAATAATAATAATAATAATAATAATGATGATGATGATAATAACAATAATGATAATGATAATGATAATAAAAATAATAGTTATGATAATGGTGATGATGATGAAAACGAACACATGAATGGTAATATTAATAAGAACAAAAACAATGATGATAATGACAATAATAGCAAGAATGGTTTTAACAATAATAATGATAATAGTGGTAATAATGAAAAGGATAATAGTAATGGTAACACTAATAGCAATAGTAGTAATAATAATGTTAGAAATAATAAAAATTATAATGAAAACAGTAATAGTAACAATAATGATAATAATATCATAACTATAAAAGTAATGCCAATAAAGATGATAATAATATTAATAATAATGTTAATGGTAATAATGATAACAGTCATGATGAGAAGAATAATGGTAATGATGACAATAACAATAGTAATAGCAATAGTAATAACAATTATAATATATATGATGATAAAAATAATATGAACAACGATAAAAACAACCATAACAGTAACGATAACAATGATGATTATATAGCAAGAATAACATCAATAAAAAATAACAAGAGGAACTATAGTGTCAATAACAAATATAAAATATGCTTATAACAAATATAAAAACATGAACAACCCACCCTTGAACGAGGATCGAACCCGGCCCACTCTACTGTCAGACGCGCACGCTACCGGTCGAGCCATCGGAGCTCAAAGATGAATCAGTTAGCACAAAGTCTCTTCTTACACATGTCCGACTGTGATAATGATGATTTTTATTAATAATGATTGCAGTTATGATAACAATGGCGCTGGTAATAGAAAATAAAAGCAATTACTGAAAAAAATGATAATAGCAATAATGGTTATATTGATAATTATAATGATAATAGTAACAATGATAATAATGATTAAGTAATAATAATGACAATGGTAATAGTAATTATAAAAACAATGATAATGATCTTAAAAGAATAACAACAAAATGAATGTAATGATAATAATGATAATGTAATTAACAATTGTAATTATAACAATAATAAAAAAACACTAATAATGATCATGATAATAATAGTAATAATTTTTGTAATAATTATAAGGATAATACAAACGATGGTAATAACGATGATAACAATAATGATAATGATAGCTATAATAATAATAATAATAATAATGATAATAATAAACAAAATAAGGATAATGATAATGGTGATGATGATGACAACGAACACATTAATGATAATACTAATGACAGCAAGAACAATGATGATAATAACAATAATAGCAAGAATGATAGTAACAATGATAATGATAATAGCCGTAATAATGAAAAGGATAATAGTAATGAAAACATTAATAGCAATAGTAGTAATAATAATGTTAAAAATAATAAAAATTATAATGATAACAGTAATAATAACAATAATGATAATAATAAAATCATAACTATAAAAGAAATGACAATAAAGATAATAACATTAATAATAATGTTAATGATAATAATGATAACAGTCATAATGATAAGAATAATGGTAATGATGATAAGAATAATGGTAATGATGACAATAATAATAGTAATAGTAATAGCAATAATCATAATATTAATGATGATGATAAAAATAATAACAAGAACAATGGTAAAAAACAACAATAACAGTAACGATAACAATAATAATCATATAACAAGAATAACATCAATAAAAAATAACAAGAGGAACTATAGTGACGATGATAACTGATAAAAATATTAACAACCCACCCTTGAACGAGGCGCGAACCCGGGTCGCTCTGTTGCAGACGCGCAGTGATGAGACAGTTAGCTCATCCATTTAAAGCACAACGTATCTTCTTACAAATGTCCGACTGGGGTGATGATGGTGGTGATGATGATGGAGATGGAGATGACAAGGACATTGATGATAATAATGATGATGATGATTATTATGATAATGGCGATGAATTCAATCATAATTACAATGATTGTGATAATGAAAAAATAATGATAATGTTAATAATAATAATGATAATGACAATAATAATGATGAAAGTGATAATAATGATTATAGAAATAATAACAATAATGATAAATGCGAACAAAAATGATGATGATAATGATGATAATGATAATGTTTTTTATAATGACAATATTAATGATATTAACAAAGACAGTCATAGTAAGAACCATAATGTCAGTAATGATAATATTAGTAATGATGATAGTAAAAATAATGATAAGGATAAAATAAATTGTAATAATTATAATGATGAGGATGATGATAATAAAAAAACAAAACATAATGATAATAATAATAATGACAATAATAATAATAATAATAATAATAATAATAATAATAATAATAATAATAAAAATAATAATTATGATGCTAGTAATAATGATGATAATGACGACGATGGCGACGAAAACATTAATGATAATGATATTAGCAACAATAACAGTAATGATAAAAATGATGATAATATTGATGACAATTTAATTAATAATGATTACAGTTATAATAACAATGGCGATGATAATAGAAAATAAAAGTATTAACTGAAAAAATGGTAATAGCAATAACAGTTATAATGGTAATTATAATGATAATAGTAACAATGGTAATAATGATAAAGTAATAATAATGTCAATAGTAATAATAATGATAAAAAACAATGATAATGATTATAAAACAATACCAATGAAATAATTGTAATGATGATAATGATAATATAATTAACAATTGTAATAATAACAATAATAACAAAAACACTAATAATGATAATGATAAAAATAACAATAATCTTGGTAATAATTGTAATGATGATACTAATGATGGTAATAACGATGATAATAATGATGATGATAATAACAATGATAACAATAATGATAGTGATAGCTATGATAATAATAATAACAATAATAATAATGATAATAACAATAATAATAATAATAATAATAATAATAATAATAATGATAATAATAATAATGATAACAATAATGATAATGATAATGATAACGATAATGATAATAGTAATAATGATAATAGTTATGATAATGGTGATGTTGATGACAACGAACACATTAATGGTAATATTAATAAGAACAAGAACAATGATGATAATAACAATAATAGCAAGAATGGTTGTAACAATAATAATGATAATAGCGGTAATAATGAAAATGATAATAGTGATGATAACATTGATAGCAATAGTAGTAATAATAATGTTTGAAAAAAATATAATGATAACAGTAACAATAACAAAAATAATAAACAAAAATCATAACTATAAAAGTAATGACAATATAGATGATAGTAATATTAATAATAATATTAATGATAATAAAAATAACAGTCATGGTGATAAGAATAATGGTAATGATGACAACAATAATAGAAATAGTAATAACAATTGTAATATTAATGATGATGATAAAAATAATAAGAATAAGAACAAAGATAAAAAACAACAATAGCAGTAACGATAATGATAATTATATAACAAGAATAACATCAATAAAAAAATAACGAAAGGAACTATAGTGACAATGCAAAAATTAACAATAACAAAAACATGAACAACCCACCCTTGAACGAGGATCGAACCCGGCCCACTCTACTGTCAGACGCGCACGCTACCGGTCGAGACATCGGAGCTCAATGATGGATTAGTTAGATAATATATTTAAAGCACAAAGTCTCTTCTTACAAATGATCGACTGGGGTGATGGTGATGATGATGATGATGATGGTGATGATGGTGGTGATGATGATGATGATGGTGATTATGGTGATAGTGATGATGATGATGATGATGGTGATGATGATGATGATGATGATGATGATGATGATGATAATGATAATGATGATGGAGATGATAATGATGATAATAATAATGATAATGATGATTATTAAGATCATGCAAATAATAATAATGAATTAAATCATAATTACAATGATAGTGATAATGAAAAAGGGTGATAACAATGTTAATAGTAATAATGATAATAATGACAATATTAATGATAAAAATGATAACAATAATGATGATAAAAATAACAATAATGATAAATACGAACAATGACGATGATGATATGATTATGATGATAATTCTTATAGTTTTTATAATATTAGTAATAATGATAATAAAGATAATGATAATGGCAACTGTAATAGTTATAATGAAGATGATGATAAGAAACATGATAATAAATACAATAATAATAATAAAAAAGTAATGATGCTAGTAATAACGATGATGATGCTGCCGATGGCGACGAAGACATTAATGATAATGATAATAGCAACAACAACAATAATGATAAACATGATGATAATGATATTGATGATAATTTAATTAATAATGATTATAGAAATAATAATAATGGCGATGATAATAAAAAATAAAAGTAATAACTGAAAAAATGGTAATAGCAATAATAGTTATAATGATGATTATAATGATAATAGTAACAATGATAATAATGATAAAGTAATAATAATGCCAATAGTAATAATAATAACAAAAAACAATGATAATGATTATAAACAAAAACAGGAAAATGATTGTAATGATAATAATAATAGTATGATTAACAATTGTAATGATAATAATAACAAAACCACTAATAATGATAATAATGATAATCTAATTATGATTATAGTGATAATACTAATGTTAATAACGATGATGATAATAATGATAATGACAGTTATGATAATAACAATAATGACAATGATATTAATTATGATATTGATAATAATAATGGTAATAATAGTAATAATGGTAATAACAAGATAAAAACAACAATAATAATGATAACAATGATGATTATATAGGGAAAATAATGTCTATAAACAATAACAATCACAATACTCATAAGAATGACAATAAAAGTGTTAACAACCCACCCATGAACGAGACGCGAACCCGGGCCACTTTCCTGAAAGGTACACACGCTACCGATCGAACTATCACAACCCAATGACGTCACTCTTAGCTTATTTATTTAATCCCTGTTTTAATTAATTTGAATTTCTTTTGTCTGACTTGAATTGGGATCGAAGGGAAATCGGGTTTCTTTCAGTCATTTGCAAGATTTTAACCGATGAACCGTATTCGTGTTGACAAATGTGGAAAGGTACGAATGAGAACGAATATCTTCACAATACAAGAAATGTATTTTACCGCCTTCGAATATATCTTCGTTAGAGAAACATTTTAACCGATGATTCACATTCCCTTTCTATTTTTTCTTTCACCTGACTTTTATCGAGAATTACTAAAAGTTCTATGACTCTCAATTCAACGGCCTACATCTCAGGTTGCTCGTTGTATGCTTTCGAATCTATTGCCTTCGGGGATTGTAGTCTCCGGCTCTTCATATGTTTAAAAGATTTGCGAATATATATTTTACGATGGAAATAGCCGATGATTTTCTATGTTCACTAAAAACTTTGGTAATATCATTCTGTCTCTTTATATGGCTTACCATAATGATAATGATAATTAAAATAATAATGGTAATAATATTAATGATAATAATAACAACAACAACAACAACAACAACGACAACAACAATAACAACAATAACAACAACAACAACAACAACAATAATAATAATAATAATAATAATAATAATAATAATAATGATAATTATGATAATGATAATAACAACGATGATACTGATGGTGATAATGATAACGATATTGATAATAATGATAATTATAATAATGATAATAACAACGATGATACTGATGGTGATAATGATAACGATATTGATAATAATGATAATAATGCAAATGATGATCATTTTAACAATGACAACTACAGCAACGAAACAATAATGATAATAAAAATAATAGAATTGATAATAACAGTAATAGTGATGATGGTGATGATGGTATAAAAGTTAATGATAATGAATATGATAACGATAAAAATAGCAATGATGATAATGACAATAATAAAAATGATAATGCAAATAGTGGCGATGATAATGAGGGTGATGATAGTAATTACAATACTCTAAAAAAACAATAGCGATAATGATAATGAATATAATAATAATGATAATAATGATAATAACAATAATAATAGTAATAATTAAAGTAATGGCAATAGCAGTGATACTACTACTAATAATAACGGAAATAATAATGAAAATTATAGATATAATGGTAATATAAAAAATGATAACAATACTAATAATAGAAATAGTAGTTATAATAATATTGTTATGGATGATAATAATGATAATAATAATAATAATAATGATAATGAGGATAATGATAGTTATGATAATGTCAATAATGATGATAATGATTATGGTAATAACAGGAATAATAATGATGATAATTATGATAATGATAATGACGATAATGATGAACATGGTAATAAAAAAAATAATAATGATGATAATTATGATGATGATACTAATGATGGTAATAACGATGATAATAATAATAATGATAATAACGATGATAACAATGATAATGATAGCTATGATAATAATAATAATAATAATGATAATAAACATAATAATGATAATGGTGATGATGGTGACAACGAGCACATTAATGATAATACTAATAACAACAAGAACAGTGATGGTAATAGCAATTATAGCAAGAATGGTAGTAACAATAATAATGATAATACCGGTAATAATGAAAAGGATAATAGTAATGATAACATTAATAATAAAATCATAATTTTCATAATAATAAAATCATAACTATAAAAGTAATGACAATAAAAATGATAATAATATTAATAATAATGTTAATGATAATAATGATAAAAGTCATGATAAGAATAATGGTAATGATGACAATAACAATAGTAATAGTAATAGTAATAACAATTATCATATTAATGATAAAAATAATAAGAATATGAACAACGATAAAAACAACCATAACAGTAACGATAACAATGATAGTTATATAACAAGAATAACATCAATAAAAAATAACAAGAGAAACTATAATGACAATGCTTATAACAACGACAAAAAATGATGATGATGGTGATGGTGATGATGGTGATGATGATAATGATGATGATGATGATGATGATGATGATGGTGATGATGATGATGGTGGTGATGATGATGGTGATGATGATGATGATGATGGTGATGATGATGATGATGGTGAAGATGATGATGATGGAGATGACAAGGACATTCATAATAATAATGATAATGATTATTATGATAATGAAAATAATAATGATGAATTCAATCATATAATTACAATGATGATAGTGATAATGAAAAACAAGGATGTTAATAATAATGATGATAATGACAATAATAATGATAAAAAAGATAACAATAATGATGATAAAAATGATAATAATGACAAGTACGACCAATTATGATGATGATAATGATTATGGTGATAATGATTATAGTTTTTATAGTGACAACAGTAATGATACTAATAATGACAATTATGATAA
>NC_091552.1:38953722-38968722 GCF_042767895.1 Penaeus vannamei
GAGCTCAATTACCCTCAGTTAACATAGGCATTTAAATCACAAAGTCTCTACTCATACTTGATGATAAAATGAAAGGATGAAGAGAACATTTATGATATTGATGAGAATAATAAAAATAAAGAAGGAATTATAACTATAATGAAAATAATAATGATAATAATAATGGTGATAAAGATAATAATACTAAGGATGATAATAACAATGTTAATGATAATAATAATGATGCTGATTATGATCTTAACAATGATAATAATGATAATGACAATATTAATGATAACACTAATGATAATAATAACAATGATAATGATAATAACAAAGATGATAGTAATATTGCTAATGTTAATGCAAATAATTATAATTCTAGTAAACTAATTAAGATAAGGATATAGTTATGATAATGATAACAATGATATTGATGACACTAATAATAACTATGAAGATGATATACAACAACAACAATGATAATGATAATGATAACAGCAACAACAGTAATGGCAATAATGATTATAATAATGAAAATTATAATGGTAACAATAATGAAAATGATAATAACCGTAATGATGATTATGATGATAAGAAACTTAATGATAGGATAATAAGAAAACAACAATAATTATGGTAATAACAATGGTATTACTGCTAATGCTGACGATGTTGATGATGATGACGAAGACATTACTGCTACTGCTACTACCACTACTACTAATAATAATAAGGACAAAAACAACAATAACTATAATGATTATAATGACAATAATAGCCATAGCAATAATGACAATAATAATAATAATAATGACAATAATGATAGTAATAATACCAATAATAATAATGATAACAATAACAATATGAATTATGACAATAGTAACGATAATTATACTACTAGTAATGATATGTATCTATTTATTGAAAATTTCTCGCCTCGCCAACAGCCAGGATCATTAGCGGTGTATACAAAATATAGCAATCATAAAGGTCAGACATTGTTATGAAAAAAATATGATGGTAAAAAGGTTGAAAACAAGTCAGCAATCAGGACAAAATGTGTCAGATGTCAAAGGTTGTGGAACAGTGTAGGGAAGTGAAATGGGTAAAGAGGGAAGAGCAGAGTACGAAAGCCGTTCAGGACTGACTCAGAGCCAGCCTTTCATCCTTTCAGCACGGCTCCTACACTTTGGGATGTGGATAGAATAAGGGGATGAAGAAGAGAAGGATAAAGAAAGGTGGAGAAGAGAAGACCATGCAAGATTAGTTAAGGGGACGGCTAAGGCCCAGTGTAGGGGTCCCTACGTTGGATCTCTGTCCTTGTCTTCGACAATAATGTGGGGGGGTAATAATGATAATAGAAATCATTATTTTTATTGTTATTGTTATAATAATAATATTAATATTGATAATAATAATATTATCATTATTATTATTATCATTATCATTATTGTTATTATCATTATTAATAATAATGGTGATGATAAATATAATAACAATAATGATAATAATAATAATAATTATAATGATAATAATAATAATAACAACAATAATAATAACAACAACAATAAAGGTGATAATAATAATGATAATGATAGTATGTAATACTGATAGTGACAGTGATAATGTTAACAATTTAGAAAAAACAACAATAATAAGAATAAAAATAAAAATAATGATAATCATACATATAATAATAGTTACAATAGTAATGATAATAACAATGAAAGTTAAAATAATAATGATAATAATAATCATGATAAAATTAATAGTAATATGAATGATAATAATATTAATGATAACGATGACAATAATATTAATGATAATGATGACAATAACAATAATGATAATAAAATTACAATAGTGAAAACGATGATGATAATAATAATGATACTAATAATAATGATAATGATAATGTTATTAATTATGATAATGATGATAATGAAAGTGATAAAAGTGATGATAATCCTTATAATAATGATAACAATAATAATGATATTAATGCAACAACAACAAATAACAATGAAATTAAAAGTATTAATCATAATGATATAAATCAAAATAATAACAACATGAGCACTGTTGTAGCTCACTGTGATAAAAGGTGAGCTTATGTATTTAAAGCACAGGCTCTCCTCACTGTAGGGTAGTGAAGATGGTGACTGAGAAGATGATGGTGAAGATGATGATGACGAGGACTTTAATAATAACAATAATGGTATTACTTATGTTTATATTAATAATAATATTGATAATAATGATAATAAAAACATCAGCAATAATAATTATGATAATGATAATGGTAGCTATCAAGATGATAATCATGATAGTAATGATAATAATGATAATGATTATAGCAATGTTAATAATGATAATGATGATAATGAAAATAATAATAACAATATTAAAGATAATGATAATAATAATAATGATAATGACAGTAGTAATATCAATAATAACGGTTATGAAATGATAACAATGATATGTGTAACGATGTAACGATGATGATGAAAAAAATAATGATATTAGTGATAATAATGATAATAATCATAACAATGTCAATAATGATAATGATGACAATGAAAAGAATAACAATAATAACAATAATCATCATAGTTTTACTACTACTACTGCTGCTGGTAATAATGATAATAAAAAACAATAGTAATGATAAAATAATGATTATAATGACGCTAATGATAATAATAATAATAATAATAATAATAATAATAATAATGATAATAACTGTAATAAAAACAACAAAATATTTATGATAATTACGACAATGATAATAATCACACAAACAATAATAATGTATAACAATATGATAATAACGACAATAATAGTAGTAATGATAATAATGATAATGACAATAACAGTAGTAATGATAATAATGATAATGACAATAATAGTAGTAATGATATCAATAATGATAATGACAATAACAACAATAATAATAACGAAACTCATGGTTATATATAGCAACAACAATTTCAACGAGAGATAATGATAACAACGACTATAGCAATGACAAAAAAAAAATGTTAACAACCCACCCATGACCGAGACGCGAACCCGGGCCGCTCGAATGACAACCGCCCTCCCTGCCCATCGAGCCATCGGAGCTCCATATAATCTAGTTGGTTTATTTTTTTAAATCGCATTCTCTACTCACATTTGTCGGACGATGATGATAATAATAGTAATAATAATAATATTGATAATGATAATGATAGTAATAACTACAAAATGATAATGATCTTTATGATAGTAATGACAACAACAATAATGATAATGATAATGATAAGAAGATAATGCTAATAACAATAGAAATAATAACGATAAAGATAACGATAATGATAGTGTAAATAATGATGATTATGATAAGAACAACAACAACAATAACAACAACAACAATGAAAATTAACAATAATGAAAAATGAATAAAGATTATAATGTTAATAAATGACTATAATAATAAAATATTATTATTATATCATTATAATAATAAAACATGATAAATTATTAATAACTGATTATAATAACAAAAAGGGTATCAACAGTATTGATGATTATGATGATAAGAAATATGCTGCAGATGATGATGGTGATGATGATGATGATGATGATGAAGAAATTACTACTATTACTAATATGCATTATAATAATGATAATGGTAATGATATATATGATAATAATTATAATGATAACAATAGCATGAACAGTAATGATTATGATAATTTTGATAGTAATATAAACGATAATAATAAAAAGTAATAATGATGACGATGGTGATGATGGCAAGAGTAATAATAAAAAAAATGATAATAATGATAATAATGATAATATAACAATAATAATAATGACAATGATAATGATTATACTGATAGTTATGATATTTAGTCATTTATTTATTTTTTGGAGTGTAAACTGTCTAAGGTAAATAGGATAAGGCTTGAATGCGACTGAACAATATTAATAATGATGATAAAAATGCTAATGCAAGGGATAATAAGAATTATAATAATCATGACAATAATAACACTCATAATAATATTAATGATACTACTACAAAAAAAATAATGACAATAAAATTATTAATCATAATAACTATAAGACAATAGGGTCACCGGTGCAATAAAAATATTCACACTTGAAGAATTACATTAAAATCACCTCTTTCTCAAGTACACAGCAAGCGTCCGTAAGCATGACCTCCTATAGGCTACAGGGGTGACTGAAGTAATTATTTTAATAATGAAAATAAAGACGAGGATGATAATAAGGATAATGATGATACTAACAATGATAATGATAACAACAATAATAGTAATGATATTGATAATGATAATGATAAAAGCAACAACAACAATGAAAATAATAACAATGATGGAAAATAATAATGATAATAAGAATTATAATGGTTATAGTAATTAAAAGGATATCAACAGGAGTGATGATTATGATGATAAGAAATACACTGATAACAGACATAAGATGGTAAGGCTATAGGAGTGACTGAGGTAATTATTAAAAAAAATCCTGGATCCGGATAACTACCTGGATTACCATCAAAATTTAATGGAGGAAAATTTAGGGCAAGACACAATTCTGGTAAAAATCTATTCATAACTTTTTGAGTGGCACTGGCGATAGGGGTGACTCTTGCAAGCATTAAAAGATTCCTGGATTCGAGTCACGACCAAAATTTATTGGAATCTGAATCAAGCTAAGACAAATCTCTGGTAAAATCTATTCACAACTTTATTTTTTATTCTGCTAACCAACGAACATACAAACTAACAGACAAACTAACCAATGCGAGCAAAAACATAACCTCCTTGGTGGAAGTAACAATGATAACAATGTTGATAATGATGATGATGATGATATTAACAATGATAATAACATTCATAATAATCATAATGATGATAGTGGTAGTAGTAATGATAATGATGATAGTAATTATAGAAAAAATAATGATAATAATAATATTAATGAGAATAACTATAATAATGATAATAATATTGATAAAGATAAGGATGATGATGATAATAATAATAATAATAACAATAATAATAATAATAATAATAATAATGATAATAATAATAATAATGATAATAATAATGATAATAATAGTAATAATAATAATGATGATGATGATGATAATAAGGATAATAGTAAGGATAATTACAATACTAAAAACGATAATAATGATTAGGATAATCATAATAACAATAATGATATATCATAATGATATAATAATAACGGTAATAGTAATGATAATAATAATGATGATGATAACAACAATAACAATAATAATAATGATAGTTATAATGAAAGCAATGACAATGATAGCTGCATAGCAACAACGTCATTGAAAGATAATAACAATACTAGTGACAAATAACAAATAACAATACAATGAATAACAAATAACAATACAATGACAAAAAAGTGATAATAACCCACCCACGAACGAGACGCGAACCCGGCCCACCCTATTGACAGACGCGCACGCTACCGGTCGAGCTATCGGAGCTCAATTATTATTGTGTTGGTTTATATTTTAAAAGCAGTAAGTCCTTATTCACGCATGTCTGATAATGATAGTAATATGAATAATGTTTAAGTTATATTGATAATGATATTAACAAAAATAACATCAAAAGGATGTTTTTTATAATAACAATAATGATGGTATTATCAATTAAAACGATGATGATATTAGTAGTAATGATAATAATGCTAATAACAATAAAACAATAAAAATGACGATAACAGTACTGTTAATGATAATGAATATGGAAATAACAATAATTATTATAATGGCAATAATAATTATAATAACAGTAATAAAAAATATCATGATGATGGTTATGGTGATAGCAATAACAAAAACAATAATATCAACAATAATAATGATAACATTAGTAATGATAATAAAAATTATATCGGTAGTGATGATGATGATGACGATGATAACAAGAAACATAATCATAAGAACAACAATAATACTGATGATAATGATAATAATGTTAATGATGATGATTCACCTCTACAAGAACAAAGCTGACAGAGCCTCACATGACAACGCACAGAAAACCCACATTCTCTGGCTTATGTTCAAAGTTCCCTTCATTCATACGAACGGAATTTAAGTCAACACGTTCACCGCTCGAGCATACTACATTCACTTAAACCGGACATGCGATATTCAGGAACTTTCATTCATCCGTAACCTCCTTTACAATAACGAAAGAAAGAAAGAAAGAAAGAAAGAAAGAAAGAAAGAAAGAAAGAAAGAAAGAAAGAAAGAAAGAGAGAAAGAGAGAAAGAAAGAAAGAAAGAAAGAAAGAAAGAAAGAAAGAAAGAAAGAAAGAAAGAAAGAAAGAAAGAAAGAAAGAAAGAAAGAAAGAAAGAAAGAAAGAAAGAAAGAAAAAGAAAGAAAGAAAAAGAAAGAAAGAAAGAAATACTGATACAGATATCGGCAAAACTCTGAACATAAACAATAAACATTCCAACATTACGGTACAGAAGAAATTGCTTTACTTTCCAATCATGTACATGATGACGATAATGAGAATGATGATGATTGTGGTGGTGATGATGATGATGGTGATGCTGATAATCATGATAATAATAATAGTAGTAGTAGTAGTACTACTACTACTACTACTAATGATGATGATGACGATGATAGTAATACTAATAATAATGATAATAAGAGTAATAATGATAATTATTTTAAAAAGTAATAATAATGAAGATAGTAATGATGATGATGATAATCGTGACGATAGAAATCATGATGATAGTAATAATGATAATAATAAAAAAAATAGTAATGACAGGAATGAGTGAAATATTGATAATGATAGTAATAATGATAATAATAATAATGATAATGATAATAACAAAAATAATAAGAGTGACAACAATAATGGTCATAACAATGATAATAATAATAACATTAATATGATAATAATTAGAATATAATTAAGATAATAATAATAATAGTGATGATTTTACTACTACTACTACATGTAACAATAAACATAAAAGTAATAATGATAATGATGATGATCATGATAATAATAATGATAACAATAACAGAAAAAAAACATTAATGATAATGATACTAATAATCATAATAATAATCATAAAGATAAATACAACAGCAATAACAATATCAGATACCGATATGCTGATGAAAATGATAATGATAATAATAACAATAATAGAAATTTGAATGATAATGATTATAGTAATGATTATAATAATAATGATGATAATGATAATATTACATGATAACAATGATGATAATAATGATATTAATAGTATTAACAATAGCAATGATAATAAAAGTAATAATAATAAAAAAAATGAAGATGATAAAAAATAAAATTGTAATTGTAATGATACTAGTAATAATGATATTAATAATGGTAATGATAATCATAATAAAAGAATGTAGTAGTGAAAAATAATGATGATATTAATGGTTAATAATGCTAATGAAAATGATAAATTTAGTGATAATGTTCATAATGATAATAGGGATGATCATAATCTTTATGACAACTATAATGATAATGATAGTGATAATAACTATTATGATAATAATATTGATAAGAATATTAATGCTACTACTAATAATGATAATGGACATAAAGGTGTTAATCATAATGATGATAATGATAATGATAATAATAAGATAAGCACGTTATCGATCCAGTAATTGTAGCCTTCTGTGATAACAGGTGACCTTGTGTTTTTCAAGCGTGATGATGACAATAATGATGATAAGTTATGATAATAATAATGCTGACAATGGCAATAATAATAACAACAACAATAATAATAATAATGATAATAATGATATTAATAATAAAAATAATAATAATAATAATAATAATAATAATAATAATAATAATAATAATAATAATAATAATAATAATAATAATAATAATGATAATAATAATGATAATAATGATAATAATAATAATAATGATAATAATGATAATAATGATAATAATGATAAAAATGATAATAATGATAATAATAATAATAATAACAATAATAATAATTATAATAATAATGATAGTAATAATAACAATAATAGTAATAACGAAAATAATATTAACAATAACAATGATGAAAATAATATCAATGATAACGATACTAATAATAATGATAATAACTAAAATGATAATAATGATGACAATGATAATGATAATGATAATGATAATGATAATAATAACAATAAGAATGATACTACTACTACTACTGATAATGATGATAATATTGATAATGATATCAATAACAACGATAAAAACAGCAGGACTGATAATAGTGATGATGATAATAATAATAACAATAATAATGATAATAATAATAATAATAATAATAATCATAATAATAATAATAATAATAATAATAATAAAAATAATAATAATAATAATAATAATAACAATAACATAATAAGGTCATAATAAGAACAACAATGACAATAATGATAATGATGATAATGACAATAATTACAGTGATAATGATAATGATAATAATAATAATATCAATGATAACAATAATGATAGTGATGTTGATAATGATAATAACAATAAAAGTAATAATGATAATGATGATGATGATGAAGATGATAGTAATAATAATAATAATAACAATAATAATGATGATGATGATGATGATGATGATGATGATGATAATAATAATGATAATAATAATAATAATACAATAATACTAATGTGAAAATAAAAATCATTTTGACAATAATGATAACAATAATATTAATGACTAGTGATAATGATAATAATAATGATAACAGCAATAATAATAATAATAACATCACGATAATAATGATGATCATGTAAATGATAATGATGATAATAACAAATAATAATGATAATAATAATAGAAAATAATTATGATAACAATAATGAAAACAATGACATTAATGGCAATGATAATTATAAAAGAACAACATTGTCAATAAAACATAATAACAATGAAAGTTTATAACGATGATAATTTTTAAAAACATGAACAACCCTCCCATGAACGAGACGCGAACCCCGCCCACCTAACTCTCAGACGCGCACTCTACCGATCGAGCTATCGGAGCTCAAGAATAAGTACGTTAACTTATTTATTTAATGAACAAGAGCCCGGTGTTTTCAAACTGGTCGAGTCCCGACGCTAGGAATATTCATTAAATTTGTATATGCACAGAAATAGATACATATTTATCAGTCTAGCTATGCATATCTACGGAATAGATAGATCAATGCATATCTGTCAGATAGATATGCATTCATCTTTGTGTATATGCATGTCTGAAGATTTATATATTCATTGGGTCGGGCCTTACATCCATGTCTGAATGTGATGATAACGGATGGTGAAAGAAGGTGATAATAATGATGATGAGGAGGACATTGATGAGGATAATGTTAATATTAGTAATAATAATAATGATAATTTCATTGACTATGATAACAATGGTGGTGATAATGATGATTGTAATAATGATATTAGTGATGATGTTTATAATATTAATAATGATGATAATAATAATTGTGATGATAATAATAATAATTATGATGGTAATAATAATAATGATGATAATAAAAATGATAATAACAATAATAAGAGTGAAAATAATAATACTAATAATAACATGAGTGGTAATAATAATGATAATAATAATGATAATTGTATCATAAATAGTCATAATAATAATAATAATAATAATAATAATAATAATAATAATAATAATAATGATAATAATAATAATAATAATAATAATAATAATAATAACAATATTGATAATAATAATAATAATAATAATAATAATAATAATAATAATAATAATAATAATAATAATAATAATAATGGTAATAAAATAATAACTAGAGGCACAGAGAGCGCATACCTCCACCGAGGCAACAGAGTCACTCATAAAAAGAGAATAAAATACTCACTTGAAAAATCACATTAAAATCACCTTTCACAAGTACATTGGTGACGCCCGTTTCGCTATCTCGCAATGCAAATGAATCCTAGAAGAAGAGAAGAGAAAAAGATAAAGAAAAGAAAAGAAAAGAAAAGAAAAGAAAAGAAAAGAAAAGAGAAGAAAAGAAAAGAAAAGAAACGAAAAGAAAAGAAAAGAAAAGAAAAGAAAAGAAAAGAAAAGAAAAGAAAAGAAAAGAAAAGAAAAGAAAAGAAAAGAAAAGAAAAGAAAAGAAAAGAAAAGAAAAGAAATGAAATGAAATGAAAAGAAAAGAAAAGAAAAGAAAAGAAAAGAAAAGAAAAGAAAAGAAAAGAAAAGATAAGAAAAGAAAAGAAAAGAAAAGAAAAGAAAAGAAAAGAAAAGAAAAGAAAAGAAAGGAAAAGAAAAGGAAAGAAAAAGAAAAGAAAAGAAAAGAAAAGAAAAGAAAAAAAAATAGTGATAACAATAATGGGCATAATGGTAATAATAACTACATTAATATGATAATAATTAGAATATAATTATGATAATAATAATAATAATGATGATTCTACTGCTACTACTACATGTAACAATAAACATAAAAGTAATAATGATGATGATGATGATAATAATAATAATGATAATATTAATGATAACGATATTAATAATATTGATAATAACTATAATGATAATAATGATGACAGTATTAATGATAATGATAATGAAAATAACAATAAGAATGATACTACTACTACTACTGATAATAATGATAATATTGATAATGAAATCAATAACAACGATAAAAAACAGCGACTGATAATAATGATGATGATAAGGATAATAATGATAATAATAATAACATAATAAGATCATTATAAGAACAACAATGACAATAACGATAATGATGATAATGATAATAATTACAGTGATAATAATAATGATAATAATATTAATCATAGCAATAATAATGATGGTGATGTTGATAATCATAATAACAATAATAGTAATAACGATGCTTAATGATGATGATAGTAATGATAATAATAATAACAATAATAAAAAATAATACTAATGTGAAAATAAAAACTATTATGACAATAATGATGGCAATAATAATGATAATAGTAATAACAGCAACAATAATAACAATACTAATATCACGATAATAATGATAATGTAAATGATAATGATGATAATAACAATGATAGTAATAATAATAATAATAATAATAATAATAATAATAATAATAATAATAATGATAATAATAGAAAATAATTATGAAAATAATAATGAAAACAATGACATTAATGGCAGTGATAATGATAAAGGAACAACATTGTCAATAAAACATAATAATAACAATGAAAATAATAATAACAATGATAATAAAAACACGAACAACCCTCCCATGAACGAGACGCGAACCCGGGCCGCTCGAATGACAACCGCCCTCCCTACCGACCGAGCCATCGGAGCTCAAGAATTAGGTCGTTAGCTTATGTATATAAAGAACAAGAGGCCGGTGTTTTCAAGCTGGGCGAGTCCCGACGCTAGGAATATTTAATGAATATTCCTAGCGGAAAGAGATGATGGGTTTAAGGTTTCCAATTCTATTATGGTCTCTCTCTCTCTCTCTCTATCTACCTATCTATCTTTCACTCTCACTCACTCTCTCTCTCTCTTTAATAGACGTGTATATGCACAGAAATAAATACATATCTATCAGTCTAGCTATGCATATCTACGGAATAGACAGATCAATGTATATCTATCAGATAGATATGCATTCATTTTTGTGTATCTGCATGTCTGAAGATTTATATATTCATTGGGTCGGGCATTACATCCATGTCTGAATGTGATGATAACGGATGGTGAATGAAGGTGATAATAATTATGATGATGAGGACATTGATGAGGATAATGTTAATATTAGTAATAATAATAATGAGAATTATAATGCCATTGATAATAATAGTGGTGATAATGATGATTGTAATAATGATATTAATGATGATATTTATAATATTAATAATGGTGATAATAATAATAATTATGATGATGATAATAATAATTATGATGATGATCATAATAATGATGATAATAAAACGATAATAACAATTATAATAATGAAAATGATAATAATAATAACATGTGGTAATAATAATGTTAATAATGATAATTATATCACATAATAATAATAACAATAATATTAATAATAATAATAATAATAATGGTAATAACAAAAATAACTAGAGGCACAGAGAGCGCATACCTCCACCGAGGCAACAGAGTCACTGATAAAAAGATAATAAAATACTCACTCGAAAAATCACATTAAAATCACCTTTCACAAGTACATTGGTGACGCCCGTGTTTCGCTATCTCGCAATGGAAATGAATCCTAAGAGAAGAGAAGAGAAGAGAAGAGAAGAGAAGAGAAGGGAAGGGAAGGGAAGGGAAGGGAAGGGAAAGGAAAGGAAAGGAAAAGAAAAGAAAAGAAAAGAAAAGAAAAGAAAAGAAAAGAAAAGAAAAGAAAAGAAAGGAAAAGAAAAGAAAAGAAAAGAAAAGAAAAGAAACGAAACGAAAAGAAATGAAAAGAAAAGAGAAGAAGAAAAGAGAAAAGAAAAGAAAAAAGAAAAACGAAACGAAACGAAACGAAACGAAACGAAATGAAACGAAACGAAACGAAACGAAACGAAAAGAAAAGGGAATAGAAAAGAAAAAAAATAGTGATAACAATAATGGGCATAGTGGTAATAATAACTACATTAATATGATAATAATTAGAATATAATTATGATAATAATAATAATAATGATGATTCTACTACTACTACTACATGTAACAATAAACATAAAAGTAAAAATGATGATGATGATGATCATGATAATAATAATGATAATATTAATGATAATGATATTAATAATATTGATAATAACTATAATGATGATCATGATGACAGTATTAATGACAATGATAATGAAAATAACAATAAGAATGATACTACTATTACTACTGATAATAATGATAATATTGATAATGATATCAATAACAACGATGAAAACAGCAGGACTGATAATAATGATGATGATAACGATAATAATAATAATACTAATAACATAATAAAATCATTATAAGAACAACAATGATAATAACGATAATGATGATAATGATAATAATTACAGTGATAATAATAATGATAATAATATCAATAATAACAATAATAATGATGGTGATGTTGATAATCATAATAACAATAATAGTAATAATGATGCTAATGATGATGATGATAATGATAATAATAATAACAATAATAAAAAATAATCCTAATGTGAAAATAAAAACTATTATGACAATAATGATGACAATAATAATGATAATAGTAATAAGAACAGCAACAACAATAGCAATACTAATATCACGATAATAATGATGATAATGTAAATAATAATGATGATAATGTAAATAATACTGATGATAATAACAATGATAGTAATAATAATAATAATGATAATAATAATAATAATAATAGAAAATAATTATAAAAATAATAATGAAAACAATGTCATTAATAGCAGTGATAATTATAAAAGAACAACATTGTCAATAAAACATAATAAAAACAATGAAAAATAATAAAAACAATGATAATAAAAACACGAACAACCCTCCCATGACCGAGACGCGAACCCGGGCCGCTCGAATGACAACCGCCCTCCCTACCGACCGAGCCATCGGAGCTCAAGAATTAATTAGTTAGCTTATTTATATAAAGAACAAGAGGCCGGTGGTTTCAAACTGGGCGAGTCCCGACGCTAGGAATATTCATTAAATAGACGTGTATATGCACAGAAATAAATACATATTTATCAGTCTAGCTAAGAATATCTACGGAATAGACAGATCAATGTATATCTATCAGATAGATATGCATCCATCTTTGTGTATATGCATGTCTGAAGATTTATATATTCATTGGGTCGGGCATTACACAATGTCAACAAAGTGCCCGAAAGTCTCTACTCACCCATGTGTGATGATGATGATGGTGAAGGAAGGTGATAATAATGATGATGAGGAGGACATTGATGATGATAATGATGTTATTAGTTGTAATAATAATAATGATAATTACAATGTCAATGATATCAATGGTGGTGATAATCATGATTGTAATACTGATATTAGTGATGATGTTTATAATAATAATGATGATAATAATAATAATTATGATAATAATAATAATAATTAAGATGATGATAATAATAATAATAAACTAAAATAATAATAGTAATAACAATAATGGGCATACTAGTAATAATAACTACATTAATATGATAATAATTAGAATATAATTATGATAATAATAATAATAATGATTCTACTACTACTACTACATGTAACAATAAGCATAAAAGTAATAATGATGATGATGATGATGATCATGATAATAATAATGATAATATTAATGATAACGATATTAATAATAATGATAATATAAATGATAACGATATTAATAATATTGATGATAACTATAATGATAATAATGATGACAGTATTAATGATAATGATAATGAAAATAACAATAAGAATGATACTACTACTACTACTGATAATAATGATAGTATTGATAATGATATCAATAACGATAAAAACAGCAGGCCTGATAATAATGATGATGATTATGATAATAATGATGATAATAATAACATAATAAGATCATTATAAGAACAACAATGACAATAACGATAATGATGATAATGATAATAATTACAGTGATAATAATAATGATAATAATTACAGTGATAATAATAATGATAATAATATCAATGATAACAATAATAATGATGGTGATGTTGATAATCATAATAACAATAATAGTAATAATGATGCTAATGATGATGATGGTAATAATAATAATAATAATAATAATGAAAAATAATACTAATGTGAAAATAAAAACTATTATGACAATAATGATGACAATAATAATGATAATAGTAATAAGAACAGCAACAATAATA
>NC_091552.1:38973722-38976222 GCF_042767895.1 Penaeus vannamei
CTATAATAATATTGATGATGATGTTGATGATGATGATCATAATGAAAATGATAATACTAATAATAACATGAGTGGTATTAATAATGATAATTATACCAATAATAGTAATGATAATAATAATAATAATAATATTAATAATGTTACTGATGATAACAAAAATAACTAGAGGCACTCAAAGAGTCATTCATAAAAAGAGAATAAAATACTTGAAAAATTACATTAAAATTGCCTTTTTTCACAAGGACATTGCTGGCGCCCGTGTTTCCTTACCTCGCAATGCATATCAATCCTTAAAAAAAAAAATAATAAATAAATAAAAAAATCCTGGCTCATGATCTAGCTGGATTGCCACGAAATTTGATAGCGTCTAAGCTGGGCTAAGACACGCCCCTCGTAAAAAAATCATAATTTTATGAGTTATCCGCTAACCAACTAACCGACCAATCAACCAACAAACTAACCAACGCTACCAAAAAACATAACTGGTGCGGTAGGGTCATTGGCGCAGTAAGAATAATCACACTCGAAGCATTACATTAAAATCACCTCTTTCTCAAGTACACTTGTGAGCCAAATTATCCTTCTAACAAACTAACTAACGCTGCCAAAAACATATCCTCCTTGGTAGAGGTAATAAGGATAACAACAACAACAACAATAACAATAAAAATAGCAATAGCAAATGGTAATGATGATAAAAGTGATAATAACAGTAATGATGATAACGACGATCATAGTAAGAAACAAAATAATGATAGGAGCAACAATAATAATGATGATAAAAATGATTATTTTAATGCTGCTTCTGACGATGATGATGATGATGATGATGATGATGATGATTGATGATGATGATGATGATGATGATGATGATGATGATGATGATGATGATGATGATGATGATGATGATGATTATAATAATAATAGTAATAATCATAAAGATAATAACAATAATAATGACAATTATGATAGTAAAAACAACAACAACAACAACAAAACAACAACAATAATAATAACAATCATGATGATAATAATAATGATAATGATGATGATAATGGTAATGATGATATCCAAACTAACAGTAATAATATATAATAATGATATTGATAATAATAGTGATATTACTGATGGTGATGATGATGATGATAACGATGGTAATGGTAATGGTGATGATGACGAAGATATTAATAATGATAATGATGAGAAGTAATAATAATGATGTTAACAATAATGATAATAGGAATAGTAGTGATAATAATATTAATGATAATAATGATATTACTACTACTACTAATAGTGATGATAAAGACAGAGATGAATAATGATGATGCAAAAAAAAGTAATAATAATACTCATGATAGTGGTATAATAATATTAATAATTGTAATGACAATAATGGTAATAATGACAATGACAATGATGATAATTAGCATAATGATAATAATAATGACAACAATGATGTTAAAATAACAATGATAATGATTATAATAATGAAGATAAAGATAATAATGATGATAAGGATAATAATGATAATAATAATAATAATAATAATAATAATAATAATAATAATAATAATAACAATAATGATGATGATGATAATAATAATAATAATAATAATAATAATAATAATAATAATAATAATAATAATAATAATAATAATAATAATAATAATAATAGTAATAATAATAATAATAATAATAATGATAATGATAATAATAATTATGACAAAAACAGTAATGATAGTAATAATAATAAGAATAATAATAGTAACAAAAGATGATAATAATAATAACAAAAATGATGATAATGATGTTGATATTGATAATTAGGATAATGATATGTATAACAATAATGATAATAATAATAATAATAATAATAATAATAATAATAATAATAATAATAATAATAATAATAATAATAATAATAATAATAATAATAATAATCATAATCATGATAATAATAATAATAATAATAATAATAATAATAATAATGATAATGATAATGATAATGATGATGATGATAATAATAATAATGATACTACTACTACAAATTATAGCAATAATGATGATGATAATAATAATGATAATAATAACAATGATAATAATGATAATAGTAACAATGATAATAATGATAATAATAACAATGATAATAATGATAATAATAACAATGATAATAATGATAACAAAAATAATGATATTGATAACGATAATGATAACAATGAAAAGGATATTATAATGATAATAATGATAATAATAAAGATGATAATGATGGTAATAGTTATGACAATAGTAATGATAATAATAACAATAACGATAAAAATGAAAATAATAACAATGATAGAAAATGATAAAGAGAATATTGATGATAATAATAATAATGATAATAATAATAATAATAATAATAATAATAATAATAAATAATAATAATGATAATAATAATAATAATAATAATGCTAATGACAATAACAATGATGATAATAATAGTGATAATAATAATGATA
>NC_091552.1:38988722-38991222 GCF_042767895.1 Penaeus vannamei
AGAGAGGGAGGGTGGGAGAGGGAGGAAATAGGAGAGAGGGAGAGGGGAGGGAGAGTGGGAGAGGGGAGAGAGAGAGAGAGAGAGAGAGAGAGAGAGAGAGAGAGAGAGAGAGAGAGGGGGAGGGAGAATGGGAGAGAGGGAGGGGGGGAGAGGGAGAGAGGAGGGAGAGTAAAAGGGGAGGGAGAGGGGGAGAGTGGGAAAGGGGGAGAGAGAGAGAGAGAGAGAGAGAGAGAGAGAGAGAGAGAGAGAGAGAGAGAGAGAGAGAGAGAGGGAGAGAGAGAGAGAGGGAGAATGGGAGAGAGGGAGAGTGGGGAGAGTGGGAGAGGGAGAGTGGGAGAGGGGGAGGGAGAGGGGGAAATGGGAGAGGGAGAGTGGGAGAGTGGGAGAGTGGGAGAGGGGAGAGAGAGAGAGAGAGAGAGAGAGAGAGAGAGAGAGAGAGAGAGAGAGAGAGAGAGAGAGAGAGAGAGAGAGAGAGAGATAGGGAGGAATGGGGAGAGAGGGAGAGGGGAGAGAGTGGGAGAGGGGGAGAGGGAGAGAGAGAGAGAGAGAGAGAGAGAGAGAGAGAGACAGAGAGAGAGAGAGACAGAGAGAGAGAGAGAGAGAGAGAGAGAGAAAGAGATAGATAGATAGACAAATATAGAGAGAGAATTCACGTAAAAGAACAAACAATAAAGAGAAGCGAGAATAAAAAAAAGACAAAAACAACAAACATTACTATCCGTTCTTGGGCGCCCATTACCAATGCACGCCCACAACCCTCCGAACGAGGGCGGCCAGAGCTGCATTTTGCATGTTACATCGCTTGCAACATGTTAACCCCCGAGTCTCCATTGCAATTGATTCCGTTTCCATTATCTCCGTTCCTCTATGTCTCTTTTTGCAATGGCTCCAGGAATGGTAATAATGACGGAGGAATAATAACTGTAATAAAGATAAAAAGATTGATTGGTTAAGTGCTTGATTCTAGGTTTGATTTTTTTATTGATTGTCGTAATAGTTAGTGGTGACAAGTCGTTTGTTTTGGTGGTAATGATGATGAAGGATAAAATGGATGTTGGTGGGATAATGCAGGTGAGAGATATAGCAATTGGATGAATTAATGGTTGTGGCAACGGTAATGATGACCGCAAGTTCTCATATTGCTACAGCTGTTGTTACTATTACTATTATTATACTACTACTGCTACTACTGTTATTACTATTACTTCTACTGTTGATGTTACTACTACTACCTGGATTATTGTTATTATTGTTACTACTACTACTTTTATTACTAGTATAGTTGCTACTACTACGACTACTATAATTACTGTTGCTACTGCTGCTGCTGCTACTACTACTACTTCTACTACTACTACTTCTACTACTATTACTACTACTACTACTACTGCTGCTACTGCTACTACTGATACTACAACTATACGACGACGACGGCGACAACTACGATTACTGTTACTACTACTACTACTGCCATGGATCACATTGACTTAATACTATAGCTATATTAAATATGATTATACTACACTTGTTATCTCTTAATTAGATATACTACGGCTAGTCTTGATGACACTAAGAATATTATCAACTATAGTCACTGTTATTTTACTATTGCTTATACTATGAATGTTAAAGAGTAACTCATTAAATGAAAATGATGATGACAAATACAATAAGGATGATTATGATGATAATGAAACTAGAATAAGTGCATAATCCTGAACACACATACACACACACACACACACACGCGCGCGCGCGCGCGCGCACAAAAACAAAACAAAACAACGATAGTAAAATCAAATCAAAGAAAACAAACAAACAAACAAACAAAAACATATACAAAGAAAAAATAAGAAAAAGAAAAGTTTCAAATCTCGGCTACAAATCTCTCCCCCCTCCCCCCACGATAAAGAACAAAAACAAAAAAACACCGCGACGAGAATTGTCAACGAAGCGAAGAGAATACTTAAGAAAACGAGGATTTATGAGGAAAGATGAGGCTTCGAAGACAAGACGAGGGAGAGATAAGGTCACGTGATCAAAAGCACTTCAGAGATATTAGGACGTGTGTCTTTAAACGCAACATCCCCCCCACCCCCACCCCTCTTCATTTTTCTTCTCTCTCTTATCGTTACCTTGGTGTTTTTTCAGTCTCTCTCTTTTTCTGTTTTATTTTATTTTATTTTTTTCCCTTCTTTTTTATTCTTCTTTTCGTCTTTTCGTTTCGTTTTTTTTCCTTTTCTTTTTATCCTTCTTTCCGTCATTCTCCTTTCCTTCCTTCTCTGCGACTTCTCTCTTCCTGGTCTCCACCTCCCTCTATTTCTTCTTCTACTTCACCTCTCCTATTCTCCTCCATCTCTTTCCTATTCCTCCAATCTCTCTAATCGCTATTCTCTTTTCTTTCTCCTTCGCCTACCATCATCTTCAAAAACCTCTTCCTCTTCCCTTCTCTCTTCCTCCCTTCTCCTCCTCCTCTTCCCTCCCAACCCCCTTCAAACCC
>NC_091552.1:39003722-39008722 GCF_042767895.1 Penaeus vannamei
ATGCTGAACAATCTGGACCATCAACGATTCAGAACGGCACACAATAACACTTCCCTCCCCCTTCCCCCTCCCTCCCTCCCCTAATAACCCCTCCCCCCTTTCTCTTAAAAAAAAAAAAAAAATGGCGGAAGGACAGTCAAAATTTGTCTCTCTGGTTTTGACATTCTCTATGACTGATGCTTTGCTAGTTCCACACACACAATAAAATAAAAAAATAAAAAAATAAAAGAAAATAAAAGGGTGCATTTCAAACCGGGCTGGAGTGCAGTATGGGCGGGTTTCAATTGATTTGCAATATCGATCTGAATCGTAATTGGTGGAATTACTATTTTCTTTTATTTTCTTTTTGGTGAAAATCTATATCTACATCTATCTATCTGTCTATCTATTTACACCTGTTTATCTATCTATCTATCTATACACCCACCCACACACACATGCATACTTATGTATGCATATATGTGTATGCAAACACACACACACACACACAAACACACACACACACACACACACAACAAGAATCCCGAGAAACCTTCCTTCTCCCATTCCCCGCTGGATTCGCACCAATCATCGAGCAAGCATTTCCTTCCTCTCCCTCCCCCCCCCTTCCACGCAGATCACATTCCTTTTCTTCCCCCCACGTCACTCTCAGCTTCCCCCTCCCCCCCGCCCATGTCACTCTCAGCCCCCACCCCCAAGCTCCTTTGCCACACCGTCCTCCTTCTCTCCTCCTCTTCCCCCTTCCCCCCTCCCTCTTTCCCCTCCTTCCTCTTCACGCCTTTTCTCCCTTCTTTTTACTCCCCCTCTTCCCTCCCCCCTTCTCTCCCCCTCCATGTATAGTTTACACGAAACTTGGGTTATTGACATTCCATCTTTTCTTATCAAATTTCGTTCTCGGAAAAAAAAAGAAAACAAAATATAACGAGAAAAAATTGAAAAATACAATTTTCTAAAGTATGCATTTCCAGTCAGTACACATCCTTTCAAAAACCCGAGACAAAATAAGCTTTTATGATTTCTTATGTGTCTATTTCCAGCGTTTTTTTTTTCTCCTACATTTTCGATTCAAAACATCCACATGAATTTCTTTCTCTAAGCATTGCAATTTTCATAATCTTAAAAGAATATAACATTGCTAAGCCGCTTGTCAAATGCTGTTTTTTGCCTTTAATTAATTATTGGATAAAAGTATAACTTTTTACTTTGATTGCGTAGTATAAGCATCATTATTGCTGTTAGTCTCATATACATCTGTATACGTATCCATCTGTGTACATATCTGTCTATCTATCTATCTCTCTATTTGTTTGTCTATCTATCTATCCATTTACCTATCTATATATCTGTATCTATCTATCTAACTATCTACACACACACACACACACACACACACACATATATATATATATATATCTATCTGTCTATCAGTCTACCTACCTAACCACTTGCCTATCTATCCATCAACCTACCTATCTACCTACCAATCTATTTATCTACCTTTCTACCTACATATCTATCTATCAAACTACCAACTTACATATGTATTTCCCTATCTATCTACTTTCTTACCAACCTTCCTATCTATTTATCTACATCCATACCCCCCACATCTTACCCCCTCTATCTCCCCCCTCCGTATAATCCTCATCTACCCCCTTTTCCCGTCTCTTTCAATTGAGGATCCTACCCAGTAATCCCTCTCTCACGGTCCTTGGTTCCCGGTTCTTGGTTTCCGGTTGTTGGTTCCCGGTTTTTGGTTCCCAGTTCTTGGTGTCCGGTTCTTGGTTTCCGGTTGTTGGTTCCCGGTTTTTGGTTCCCAGTTCTTGGTGTCCGGTTCTTGGTTTCCGGTTGTTGGTTCCCGGTTTTTGGTTCCCAGTTCTTGGGTCCCGATTCCTGGTTCCCGGTTCTTGGTTCCCGATTTCTGGTTTCCGGTTCTCGGGTCCCGATTCCTGGTTCTCAGTTCCCGGTTACTGATTCTTGGTTCCCGGTTCCTGGTTCCCGGTTCTTGAATTGTTCATTACATATTTCATTATATATTTATGTCTTTTAGGTTATCTATGCGACTCTTTTCTGTCTAATTAATTTCATTGTATTCGTATTAATTATCTCCGCCAAGGAACTCATGTTAATAGTAGCATTGGTTTGTTTGTTAGTTTGTTTGTGCGTTGGTTAGCAGGGTAAGTAAAAAGGTTATGAACATATATTTTTTTATATAAATATTTTACGAGAGGTGTGTCTTTGCCTGACTTAGATGGATCCAGGATTTTATTTTAAGGATTCATTAGCTTTGTGAAATAGGAACCACTTAAACTTTTTGGTGCCTAAATCATCCTTATTAGTATCATTATTATTATTGTTATAATTGTTGTCGATATTATCATTACTACCATTATCATCATCAGTATTATCATTATTGTTATTAATATTATTGTTGTCATTATTGTTATTGTTATCATCATCATCATCATCATTTTTATTATCATTATCATCATCATCATCATCATCATTATTATCATTATCATTATTATCATTATCATTATTATTATCATCATCATCAGTTCTATATTTTTTATGTAATTCTTCAAATGTGATTTTTTTTATTGCATCAGTGACCCTATTGCCTTGCTGGAAATATGCGCTCTCTGAGTGCTTCTAGTTCCAAATGTTTCTTGCTTGTTTATTTATCTATTTACTTATTCGTATTTGCTTTTGTATCTATCTTTCTATTTGTCTATTGCTTGTTCCTTTTTTACAGATCTATCTATTCACTTTCATGTGTCCCCCTTTCCAATTCCTTTACTGATGCTTTGCTCTTTTTTTTTAAATTTGGAATTACAACACCAACAAAAACATCAACAGCAACAACAACATCAACAGCAACAACTACAACAGCAACAACAGCAACAACAACAACATCAACAGCAACAACAACAGCAACAACAACAACAGCAACAGCAACCACAACAACAACAACAACAACAGCAGCAACAGCAACCACAACCACCACCACCACCACCACAACAACACCACCACCAACACCACCACCACCACAACAACAACAACACCACCACCACCACAACAACAACAGCGAATCGGACCCTCTTAACCTAAAAAAGAAACAAAAGAACATCACCAATACTATTATCACTTCACCCTCAGTGTTAAACCGAAGCTTCACTCTCTGCTGAAACACTGTACTGTCATTAACCCTTTCATTTGCTTCACTGATACTGCGTTCACTTAAAGAATACTGACTTACTAATGTAATTTATTTTCCAATTAGCATGTTCATCTACCAAAGCGGATTAAATAATGAACAGTATCTGCAATAATCGTTCTTGTTGCTGTTTTTTTTTTGTATCGGTGACAATAAAAAAAACAAACTTTTTAAATCTTTCACTATGAGTTTGTTACGAAAACTGTTTATAAACGAGTGAGTTCAGAATGAATAATTTTTATAAAGCAAGTTGTCGATTAGTGTTTCAAAAACTCTTCTACACCTACGTAATGGCATCTTGAAAAGTTTATCAAGTTAGTCAATTCAGGTATTTCATTAAGTCGTTCCAAGTGTTACTCCTTCTTGCACGTACTTGTTTCTATCTCTTCTCTCTTTCTCTCCTTTCTTTCTCTTCTCTCTTTCTCTTCACTCTTCCTATCCTTTCTTTATCTTCTCTCATTCCTCTCTCTTTCTCTCCTACCTTTCTTTTTCTTATCTCTCTTCTCCCTTTCTCTCCTCTCTTTCTCTTCTCATAATATTGTATAAACAACAATTGTAAGGCCAGGAATAAAATCTCTCTAATCATATTTCTGCGTCATCACACACACACACACACACACACACACACACACATACACACACACAAATTGTGCTTCAGAAACAAGCATACTGGCAAATAAGAATCAATATTTACCTTATTCAAATATATTGAAGGGAAAGTTACATAGATAGATTGGTAGATAGATAGATAGATAAAGGGATAGCTACAAAGAGAAAGAGATCAGGGAGAGATAGACAGATAGATAAACATAAAGATAAATAGATAAACATAAAAACACAGATAAATAGATAAACATGAAAATATAGATAGCTAGATAGCTAGATAGATAATTATAAATAGATAGATAAATAGAGAGAAAGGGAGACAGAGAGAGAGAAAAAAAAGAAAGAGAGAGAGATGGAAAGAGAGAGAAAGAGAGAGAGGGAGAAAGAGAAAGAGAGAAAGAAAGAGAGAGAGAGAGAGAGAGAGAGAGAGAGAGAGAGAGAGAGAGAGAGAGAGAGAGAGAGAGAGAGAGAGAGAGAGAGAGAGAGAGAGAGAGAGAGAGAGAGAGAGAGAGAGAGAGAGAGAGAGAGAGAGAGAGAGAGAGAGAGAGAGAGAGAGAGAGAGAGAGAGAGAGAGAGAGAGAGAGAGAGAGAGATAGAGAGAGAGAGAGAAGAGGACTAAAATGTGACTCTTACCTTTCAATCCACCCCTACCCCCCGCGATTCATCCCCCGTCCCTCTGCTTCCCTTCCATTTCCTTCAATTATCTCCAATTTTCTATTATCCCTCCATCTATTCCACCTCCGCCACTTCCACACTCTTTTTCCCATTAACTCTTGTGTCTTATTTTTATCTCCTTTTCCTGTCTTTTTATCCTTCGTCTTTTCATTTTCTCGGATTCTTTCTTGTCTCCCCTTCATCTCGCATTCCCTCTTGCACCTTCTTTCATTTCGGGTTTTCTCTTGTGCCTTCTTTATTTCAGATTCCTCCATCTCTCTCCTTTCTCATTTCTTCGTCTCGGATTTTCTCTTATATCTCTTCACTCCATTCCTCTTCTACTTCTTCTCCCTCCCTTTCGTATGCTATCCCCTCTCCGTAGCTTAATATTTGATTTTTGTCTCCTTCCTTTCTTTAATCTTTTTCGTTTTTTTCTATTCTCTCCTTTCCTTCCTTCCATCTTTTCCGCTCTTCTTTCTTCTCTCCTTTACTTCCTTCCATATTTTCCGCTTTTCTCTCTTCT
>NC_091552.1:39013722-39015783 GCF_042767895.1 Penaeus vannamei
ATATATATATATATATGAATGGAAAAACACATTACCGTGTTGATACTATGGTAGTAAAACCCACAATGCGCAAACTAGATTTATTGCAGAAAGTGAGACAACAGTTTCGGAATTGTCCTCGATAGATAGATAGATAGATAGATAGATAGATAGACAGATAGTTATATAGATAGAAGGATAGATAGATAGATAGATAGATAGATAGTTATATAGATAGATGGATAGATAGATAGATATATAGATAGATAGATAGACAGATAGATAGATAGATAGAGAGAAAGATAGTGGTGAGGAAACGTAGCAACAGGAACAAATAGATAAATAGATAGCTAGGACAGAGATACATAAGAAACAGATAGATAGATAGATAGACAAAAAAACGTATCTAGAAATAAACAGACAATTAGATAAAAGTGTAGAAAGACAAAAGACAATAATACTGAGACTTATCATGCTACACTTACGATTATAAAAAAAACTTTTTTCCATTTTTTCTTTACATATTTTTTTGTTGTTGGTAGACTGCATTTGTTAACCTCGTGACATTTCTGCAATTGAAAGAAAACATGACAACTCGCTGCAACAAGATAAATCACAATGATAATTAGGGGAAAGAGCGAAAGAAAAGCTGGTAAATAGACAGATGCAAAGAAACATAAGCAGACAGTGGTAAAAGGTAGGGATAGAATAACAATGAAGAAAAGATACTGAAAAACGATAAAAAAGGTAGAGATAGATGAAAACAGGAAATGGAAAGCAAATCAACACATAAATATGTGACGAATTCTTCCCCCAACAGATATGCAAATGAAGGTAGGAGGAAAATAGGTAAATAGAGAAAGAGAGAAGGATAGATAAATGCAGATAGATAGAAAGATAAATGATTGCAGATAAATAGAAAGGTAGATAGAAGTAGATAGATAGAAAGATAGGTAACCAGATAGATAGAAAGACAGATACATAGAGAAATAGAAAGATAGATAAGAAATAGAAATATAGATAAATGTAGATGGATAGAAAGATGGATAAATAGAGAAATAGAAAGATGGATAAATAGAGAAATAGAAAGATGGATAAATAGAGAAATAGAAAGATATATAAATACAGATAAATAGAGAAATAGATAAATGCAGATAAATAGAAATATGGATAAATAAAGAAATAGAAAGATTAATTTAGATAAATAAAAACCATATGAATGCAGATAGATAGAGATATATACAAATAGAGAGAGCGACAGATACATAAAGACAGACAGACACAAAAATAAATAAGCAAACTAACACACACAAAGGTGAAGATATCAAACAAAAATAAAGTTTATTTACACTTCAACCTGTCTCCTCCCCCCCCCTCCCCCCCTGCCCTCCCACACGTAAATTATCCAGCCAACGAAATTGCAGCTAGATACTTTTATTACTTGGATTATCAAAAAAGGTTTACTCTGACATTAAGGAGAGCACAAAAGGTCAGAAGGTCACGGGTCTAATAAAAGGTCAAGGTGTTAGACATCGATAGATCTGATCGTAGTTTACACACAGAGGGTTCAGTTGTAATTATCTTTTCTTTATTTTTCTTTTTTTTCCATTCGTTTATTTTTTATATTTTATTATTATCATTTTTTTTATTTCCTTATGTTTTTTTTCTTCTTTTTTTGACTCTCCAGCTGTTTATTTTATTTTATTTTTATTTCAGTGTTTTTTTTTTACATCTCGTATTTGTTTTTCTTCTGCTTTCGTTCATCTTTTTCCTCGTGCTCTTTGTTATCATTTGTTCATTCGCTTGTGTACTTGTGTCTTTTATCCTTATTTGTTTATCTACTCATTTTCTTTCTACTGATTTTGCGCTTTCTTCCACTTTCTTCTAGAGAGAGAGAGAGAGAGAGAGAGAGAGAGAGAGAAAGAGAGAGAGAGAGAGAGAGAGAGAGAGAGAGAGAGAGAGAGAGAGAGAGAGAGAGAGAGAGAGAGAGAGAGAGAGAGAGAGAGAGAGAGAGAGAGAGAGAGAGAGAGAGAGAGAGAGAAAGCGAGCGAGCGAGAGAGAGAGAGAGAGAGAGAGAGAGAG
>NC_091552.1:39016283-39021283 GCF_042767895.1 Penaeus vannamei
TATATTTTATATATATATATATATATATATATATATATATATATATATATATATATATATACCGTGTGTGTGTTGAATGCAAGATATGAGGTAAGTGCTTAAATTCCATTAATATGTTGGAATCACTAAGCGCCTCCCACACGCAAACTGGAGCGCAACGAATATCTCATGAATAAAACACAGTGCATTTAGATAAAGACGGGAATATAAAGCATTAGAAGCTATTTATTACTCTCATTCTTCTCCGGGCCCGCGATAAAACACATCTCATCTCCCGCATCATTTAAGCAAACATCGCAATCTAAACCAAAAACTAAATCCCCCCAAAAAAACTAGTCTCTTAAACCTTAAACTCCAATAGCGTCCATTTTAAGATACTTCCTCTCGCTCTCCCTCCCTCCACTTTTTTTTTTTTTTGTTCCATTACGAAATCAACGCCGGCGGGGAATACTCACACACTCGTATTGTTCATCGGCGTTCCCATGTTCAAACATTCTTTATGTTCTCTAATGCACCGCTATGTCAACATGCAGTTCAAACTCCGGACTCTCCCGCCGCTTGAACTTTCCTCCAACTCACACTTGCCAGACTCTGCACGCTGCACCGGCTAATATTTTCACATTCACACTTCATTACGTATGAGCTCTCTGCTGGCGAGCCTTCGGACAAGTTTTGAGAAATCGTTTTTCTTTTTCTTTCTCTTTCTCTCTCTCTCTTTCTCTTTCTCTTTCTCTTTCTCTTTCTCTTTCTCTTTCTCTTTCTCTCTCTCTCTGTCTTTCTCTCTTTCTCTGACCTTCTCTCCCCGCCTTCTACCCCTCTCTCTCCTCCATCCCCTCCCCACCCTTCTCCCTCCCGCTCACCTCCCCATCTCTCTCTCTCTCTCTCTCTGTCTCTCTCTCTCTCTCTCTCTCTCTCTCTCTCTCTCTCTCTTTCTCTGACCTTCTCTCCCTGCCTTCACCTCCTCTCTCTCTCCCTCCATCCTCCCTACTCCCTTCCTCCCTCCTGCTCACCTCCCCCCATCTCTCTCTCTTCTCCTCTCTCTCTCTCTCTCTCTCTCTCTCTCTCTCTCTCTCTCTCTCTCTCTCTCTCTCTCTCTCTCTCTCTCTCTCTCTCTTCTCTCTCTCTCTTTCTCTCTACCTCTCTCTCTATCTCATTCCTTTTTGTGTGTTCAGCTGACTATCGGCAGGAACACTATCGCCAGTCGTTTCTCTCTCGTTGTTTGTTATCTTCTACGAGTTTTTCTTTCTCTCTTCTCTTCTTCTTCCTTTTCTCTCTCTGTTGTTTTGGGAGAGAATTTCTGTACTTGTGGTGAAGGAGGGGACACTATACCGTTACAATGAACGAGATGTACAATAATTATGGTAGGAGGGGTATGTTCATCGATTCACTATAGGAGGGTGAGGGGGTTGTACGGGGGTGAGGGGTGAGGTGGGGGTGAGGGTGAGGGCGTATTCTTTTTCTCTCTCTCTTTCTCTCTCTCTTTTCCTCTTTCTGTTTTGCTTTTTGGTTTGTTTGTTTGCGTATTTATGATTTATATTTTCTTTTTTTGTGTGCTGGTATTGTTTATCTTTCCTTGCTTTATTTGTTTGTTTGTATTTCTGTTGATATGTAACTTCGAATCGTTTCTTTTTCTCTTTTTCCTTTTTTGCATTTCCATTTTTCTTCGTCTCCTCTTTTTATTACTTATAAGCCCTCGCGTCCATTTTATTCGATTTCACTGCTCTTGAATGACACGTCTTTTTTATTTCTAGAAATGGTTGTAATTCCTTTAGATATTTTTTCTCTCATTCCTCTTCTTCTCTCTGTGCTATTTCTATTACTCTCATGCTCTCTCTCTCTCTCTCTCTCTCTCTCTCTCTCACTCTCTCTCTCTCTCTCTCTCTCTCTCTCTCTCTCTCTCTCTCTCTCTCTCTCTTTCTCTCTCTCTCTCTTCTGTCTCTCTCTCTCTCTCTCTCTCTCTCTCTCTCTCTCTCTCTCACTCTCTCTCTCTCTCTCTCTCTCTCTCTCTCTCTCTCTCTCTCTCTCTCTCTCTCTCTCTCTCTCTCTCTCTCTCTCTCTCTCTCTCTCTCTCACACACACACACACACACACACGCACACACACACACATTATTATTATTATTATCATTATTATCATCATCATTATTATCATTATTATTATTATTATCATTGTAATTATCATTATTATTGTTATTATTATTATTATTATTATCAGTATTATTACTATTGTTATAATGATCATCATCATTTTTATTACTATTTTTATCATTATTGTTATTATTACTATTACTATCATTATTATTATTATCATCATATTATCATCACTATTATAATTATCATTATGATTATTATTATTACCGTTATTATCATTATTATCTATTATTATCATTATTATCATCATCATTATCATTGTTATTATTATTATCATTGTAATCATCATTATCATTATTATTATTATTATCATTGTAATCATTATCATCATTATTGTCATTATTATTATCATGATTGTTATTATCATTACTGCTATTATTATCATTATCATTATTATTGTTACTATTATTATTATTATCATCATCATCTCACTATCATTATCATTATCATTATCATTATCGTTATAATCGTTATCACTTTTATCATTATAAGCATTACTGTTATTATTTTCACTATAGTTATCCTTATTATCTACATTATTTATTTAGTGTTTATCATCACTGATATTGTTGTTGACGTTGTTGTTATCACTGTCACTATCATTACCATTTTCATTATTATTATCTCTTTTTTGTTATTATCATTAGTTTTATTAATATCGTTATTATTATTATCATCATTGTTATTATTGTTATTCCTATTTTTTTTTTTTTTATTACTACTATCTTTTATTATTATCACCATCATCGTAATTATTCTGATTATTAATGTTATCATTATTATTATATTCATCATCATTACTACAATTATTATCAATATTGTTATTATCATATTATTATTGTTATTATTATTATTATTATTATTATTATTATTATTATTATTATTATTATTATTATTATTATTATTATTACTATTATTATTATTATAACCCTTATCATCATTATTGTTATAGCCATCATCATCATCATCATTTACTATCACCATTGCTAATAACTATTATCATCATTACTTTCATAATTATTCCTTTTGTTATTATAACTGCATCATTATCATCATGAATATCACTGCTATCATTATTATCACTATCATCATCACTATTATTACCTTTTATTATGTTTTTGGTAGCGTTGGTCAGTTAGTTTATTTGTTTGTTTGTTTTCCTAACTTAGATGCCATTAATTTTTGGTGGTGATCTGGATCCAGGAATTTTCCAAATTATTGCATAAGTTACTCCTATTACCAGTGTTATTATCATTATGTTTACGGACGTCATCGGTGTACTTGAGAAAGAGGTGATTTTAATGTAATTCTTCAAGTGTGAATATTTCTACATCACTGACCCTATTGCCTTGGCGGAGGTATGCGCTGGGTGCTTCGAGTTATTTTCGTTGTCATTATCATTATCACTATCGGTAGTGTTATGAACATTATCATTATTATCGTTACAATTGTTATTGTCATTATCGTTATTTTCTTCGCTGGTATCATTATCATTGTCATTGTCATTATTTCCATTATTGTCATCATTATTATCACTATCATTACTACTTTTGTTATTATCATCATCATTATTGCGATTATCATTATTGTTACGATCATTATTATCGTTATCATAACTATAATCATTACTGTTATTAAAATTTCTCTTATCATTATCACTGATATTAATCCTATCATTATCATTGATATTTCTCCTATCATTATCATTGACATATCATTGGAATTATTATAATCACTATCATTACAGTTGGTATCATTTTTATCATTATCATCATCATTGTTATAGTCATTATTATCATTACTATTATTATTATCATTCTTCTTGTCATCATTACTATCATTACTATTGCCGTCATTATCATTATCATCAATAACATTATTGTTAACACTAACATTATGATTATCATATTTTTTGTTGTTGGTATCATGATCACCCTCATATGAGCATCAACCTGGCATCTTTCACACTTATTTCATTTTTTTTTTCTTTCTTTCTTTCATTTTTCTTAACATTCTCTTCCTCCTCCCTCCTTTATTCAGTCTTCGTTCATCTCGTGTGTCTTCTTTTCTTCTTCTTTCTTTTTCCCTCTCCTTCTCCCCTTTCCGTCCTCTGCTTCTGGAAAAGTTTAGGAATAAGAAAGATTTATCTGAAAGAAATAAGTGGTGTGGAAGGAAAGAGAGAAACATGTGGACGAATAAAGACAGAATAAAAACAGATAGATAGATAAATAAATAGATAGAGATATAGTTAAAAAACACGAGAGAAGTGGGAAAACAAAAATATTATATTTTTGTATTGGTCGTATTAATATGATAATAAATAAATTATATAACAAGGATATAATTGGTAATAAGATTCAAACTGCTCTGTACATATTCTCAGCTGACAGAAAAGAGAGCATGATAAATATACCAGCATGTAATTTAGCTTTCCAGTGTAATGTTTTATTCGCATCATAAAAATATATTGGGTGGCTGAAGTTCACGTTTTAACACAGTCCTCTGGGTTTCAGAACGAATGCTTTTATCGTTTTTTTTTCTTTTATCATTATCAAATTTTCTTTTGCTTCTTTTTCTTTCATTATCTTTCTTTTGTTCTTTTTTACCTCCTCTTTATCCTCTTTTATTTATACATATATATAGATAGATATGAATATAGATATAGATATCGATAAAGATATAGATATAGATGTGTTCGCGTGTACACACACACATATATATATATATATATATATATATATATATATATATATATAGAGAGAGAGAGAGAGAGAGAGAGAGAGAGAGAGAGAGAGAGAGAGAGAGAGAGAGAGAGAGAGAGAGAGAGAGAGAGAGAGAGAGAGAGAGAGA
>NC_091552.1:39032534-39037534 GCF_042767895.1 Penaeus vannamei
AAAGAAAATGACAGCTTCGCATCAACTGAAACACTCGAAAGTAATTATCGTTTCAACAGACACGTGACCTTAATCAAAGTGACAAGCGTACTGCTCCTCTGAAAATGTCAATTAATTGATTGATTAGATCCTCATTTTCAGTGTTTTTTGTTTATATATATATATATATATATATATATATATATATATATATATATATATATATATATATATATATATATATATATATATAAGAGTTTTTTGAGGTATGTTTGCTTTAATTATTTTTGAGGGTTTCCATTTTGTTTAATGTCATTTATTTCAATGATTTTTAAAACGTCTCGAGCCTATTTTGACAGAAACGCGCGTATATATAAAATAATCTACACACACACACACACACACACACACACACACACACACACACACACACACTCACACTCACACACACACACACACACACACACACACACACACACACACACACACACACACACACACACACACTCACACTCACACACACTCACTCACACACATGCGCACACCAAGCCAAACTCATCTACCTAAATTCCTCACATTTTATCCGAACAAAACACAGTTAAATTTATCTCCGATTAAAACATCTCATTACTCCTATATTGTCCCAATATAAATATTCCTCAATAAGAGATATTGCACATAAAACAACAAACAACAACAATAACAACAGAGACAACAGCAACAACTGTCAAACTGCGATTTATCTTGTCTGCCTGTCTTCCTCCTCTCTCAGTTCAAACATTAATATATATATTCATATATATATATATATATATATATATATATATATATATACGTATATATATATATATATATATATATATATATACTATCTATATATCTCTATCTCTCTCTCTCTCTCTCTCTCTCTCCTTCCCACTTTCTCTCTCCCTCTCTTTCTCTTCTTTCTCGTTCTCTCCTCCCTACATCCCTCACTCCCTATTATCCCTAACCCTCTGTCACTAACCGTCTCTCTCCCACTCTTTCTTCTCTCTCCCTCTTCTTCTCTCCCCACCCTCCTACCCACCCCGCGCTCTTTATATAAACGCAATGAAATTTCTAATAGAGGCTTAAATCCAGCTCTCATGTAGCCACTAAAAGGTTTGGATCCCTCAGTCGAAATCCATTAGGACAATAACTCTAATCAAAACAGTCATTTTTTTTCTCTTTTCTTACATATTTTATTTTCTTCTACTTTTTGCGAAGGGAGGAGGTGAATAAATGGTCTGAAGTGTGAAGTGTCTTGTTTGGAAATGGACAGATAATGATAAAAACAATAAGATAGTAAAAGTGGTAATATTACAGATTATTGAAATATTGAGTTAGCGATGATGATGGGTGATTATAATGATAATTATAATGATAATGATAACATTAGGTATTTTTCTTATATTTGTAATTACTGTCATCAGTAACATAATTTTCATTATGATTGTCACCATTATCATCATTATCATTTAAAGAAATGAAAATCATCATACTAACTGTGATAATAATGGTAATGATAATAATAGTAGTTGTAGTTTATGATATTAATACCCCCGCAAAAAATATTATGATTATAATGACAATAATAACAAAGTTGAAAATAATGAAACCATAATAATGATAAGAACAAATGTAATAGTAATAGTAATAATAGTAATGAAGATAAAGCTAATAATGATATCGACGTTAATAACAAATGATAATAAAATAATGATAATAAAAAAATCATCATCATACTTACTACTCCAATTAATATCACAATTCATATCATCATCATTTCACTGACATTACCACCATTACTCCTATTACCGTCATTATCATCACCATCGCCATTCTCATAAATAGCATAATCAACAAAAACGCTAATTAAGAGTTAATCAACCAAGCAAAATATTAAATAGATAGATAGATGAGTAATGATGATGAAGATATATAACTAAAATGATATTGATGATAATTTTGATAACAATGATCATAATGATAATAGCTGTAGTAATGAAAATGGTATTGATAACAATAACAATTATAGTATAATGGTGATAACGATGATGAAAATGATAATGATAATAATGATAACGATAATGAGGAGGATAATGATAATAACGATAATGGTGATGTTAATGATAATAATAATGATAATAATAACGATAATAATGATAACAACGATAATAATCACACCGATAATAATACTGATAATGATGATGGTAATAATGATAATGATGATAATGATAATGATGATAATAATGATGATAACGATAATGATAATAATAATGATGATAATAATAATGATGATAACAATAATGATGATAATAATAATGATAATAATAATAATGATAATATTGATTATAATAATGATAACAATAGCAATGACAATAACAATCATAATGATGATGGTAATAATGATGATGATGATGATAAGTACGATAGGTATGATACTGATGATAATAATAATGACGAAAACGATGTTGATGGTGATGATGATAATGTTGATAATAATGATAACAATAATAATGTAAATAATAGACGACATTCGCGGCCTCTCACTAATGACAACCTTTATACAATCTGATAATACAATAACCGTTACCACTCGTGTTACGAACGCAATTAATAACGACAATTTCAAAGTCAATAATGATAGATATTCCACAGGAATGGCATTAGCACAATAAAAAACATAACACACTCAAAAATAACTTTAATGTTGATGTACGACCAACATACATCATATGTCGAGTACATGTAATTGTGCAATTCTTCGATACAAGATGACATTTCCATCAATAATTAAGCACTCAAGGTACAATTTCGAATGTCACTGTATAACAATGTTTACTGTGTTCTGGGACAACAAAGTATTAGTATTGCCAGAGTTCAAAGCTATTAATAAACCGTGTTTATAAACTCTACCAATACTAATTTGCATATGTCGTTTTGTATCAAGAATATTTCGCATTCAGTTTAGTATCTCGAGCCAGATGTCTTAGCTTTTTTGTTCATTTTTCAATCATTATTTTAAATGAGGGGAAAGAGAAGGGGGAGAAGGGAGGGGAGAAGAAGAGGGGAAGAGGGGAAGAAAGAAAGAAAGAAAGTAGAGAAAATGATAGACGAAAAGGTAGGTAGATAGGAGAAAGGGGAGAAGGGAGAGAAAGATAGCAAGTAATTAGAAAAAGAGGAGAGAGGAAAACACAAAAAGGAGAGAGGAAAGGGGGAAAGAGAGAAAGGATGATGATAGGGAGATGGGACAGGGAAGCAGAGGAGAAAAGGAAAAAAACGCTAAGAAAATAAGATTGAAGGATGCGAAAACTGAAGGGAAGAGAAAAAGAGGAAGAAAGGTATGTGAAGAAGAACAAAGTCAAAGACAGACAGAGAGACACGGGAGAGAGAGAGAGAGAGAGAGAGAGAGAGAGAGTAGAGAGAGAGAGAGAGAGAGAGAGAGAGAGAGAAAGAGAGAGAGAGAGAAGAGAGAGAGAGGAAGGGAAGAGACAGAGAGAGAGAGAGAGAGGAAGAGAGAGAGAGAGAGAGAGAGAGAGAGAAGAAGAAGAGAGAGAGAGAGAGAGAGAGAGAAGAGAGAGAGAGAGAGAGAAGAGAGAGAGAGAGAGAGAGAGAGAGAGAGAGAGAGAGAGAGAGAGAGAGAGAGAGAGAGGAGAGAGAAAGGAAGAAAGAGAGAGAGAGAAGAGAGAGAGAAGAGAGAAAGAGAAGGAGAGAGAATAAGAGAGAGAGAGAGCTAGAGAGAGCTAGAGAAAGAGAGAGAGAGAGAGACAGCCAGCCAGACAGACATAGAGAGAGAGAGAAAGAGCAGATGGGGAGGGCAAATCAAGGAGGGAGGGAGGGAGGGAGGAAGGGAGGAGGGGAAGGCAAGGGTTTATGTATTGTGAGTTCGAGTCTAATTGGTACAGGTCGATGAGGGAGGCAACTGGCTGCCAACGGCTTTGCTGAGCGCCGGGTGTCATAAAACCAGAGTTGTCAGCGAACCGTCAGCGCTCTGTCAAGGAGGCTGTCAGGAGGCCCATGAGTTG
Source organism: Penaeus vannamei (assembly GCF_042767895.1). NCBI lineage: Eukaryota > Metazoa > Arthropoda > Malacostraca > Decapoda > Penaeidae > Penaeus > Penaeus vannamei. The sequence continues at coordinate 39,036,560 of NC_091552.1, forward strand.
GTGGAGGAGGAGGAGGAGGGTTGGGAGGAGGAGGAGGAGGAAGGAGGAGGAGAAGGGGGAGGGGGAGGGGAAGAGGAGGAGGAAGAAGAGGCTATGAGTATGAGTATGAGTAGGAAAGAGGAGGGAGGAGGAGGAAGAGGAAGGAGGGAGAGAGGAGGAGGAGGAGGAGAAGGAGGAGGAGGAAAGGAGGAGGAGGAGGAGAGAAAGAGGAGGAGGAAGGAGGTGGAGAGGAGGAGAGAAGAAAGAAGAAGAAGGAGGAGGTGGAGTAGGAGGTGGTGGAGGAGAGAGGAGAGGAGGGAAGGAATTGGAGGATGAGAGAGAAGGAGGGGGAGGAGGGAGAAGGATGGGGAGGGGAGGAGAAGGAGAGTGAAGAAGGAGGAGGTGGAGAAGTGGGAGGAGGAGAAAGGGGAGTAGAGGAAGAAAGGAAAGGAGGGAGAAGAAAGGAAGAAGGGAGGAAGAAAGGAGGAAGGAGTAGAGAAGTGGGAGGGAAGGGAGGAGGAGGGTGGTAATAAATAAATGGAAGGAAGAAGTAGGAAGAGATGGAGGAAATAAGGCTAATGGAATGGAATAAGATAAGGAGAGAAGGGGAAAATGGAGGAAGAGGAGGAAGTAGAAAGAAAGAGAAAAGAAAGAGGAAGAGAAAGAAGAGAGAGTGAGGATAGGAGGAAAGCAGAGAAGGAATAAAGAGAGAAAAGGAGAATGTAGATAGATGGAAATAAGTTAAAAAAAAAAAGAGAAAAGGGAAGAGGAAAGGGAGAGAGGAGGAGGAGGAGGAAGGAAGAAGAGAGAGAGATGTAAAAAAAAAAAAAGAGAAAACAAGAGGAAAACAGAGAAGGAATAAAAGAAGGAGATAGAGGTACAGGAAAATAACGTAGGAAAAAGGAGAGGAGAGGGAGCAGGGGGACGAGGAAAAAGAGGAGGTGGAAGTGTAGGAAGGAGGAGGAGGAGGAAGTGGAGGAGGAAGTGGAGGAGGGA
>NC_091552.1:39050034-39052534 GCF_042767895.1 Penaeus vannamei
TTATTATTATTATTATTATTATTATTATTATTATATTATTATTATTATCATTATTATTATTATTATTATTATTATCATTATCATTATTGTTATTATTATCATTATTATTATCATTATTATTATTGTTATCATTATTATTATTATTTTTATTATTATTATTATCCTTATTATTACTATTATTATTATTATTTTTATGAATTATTATTATTTATTATCATTATTATCATTATTATTATTATCATCATCATTATCATCGTAATCATCATCATCATCATTATCATCATTACTATCATTATCATTATTATATTATTATTATTATTATTATTATTATTATTATTATTATTATCATTGTTATTGTTATTATTATTATTATTACTACTACTACTATTATTATTATTATTATTATTATTATTATTATTATTATTATTATTATTATTATTATTATTACTATTATTATTATTATCATTATTATTATTATTATCATTATTATTATCATTATTATTATTATTATTATCATCGTCATCATCATCATCATCTTCATCATCATCACCATTACTATCATTATCATTATTATCATCATCATCATTATCATTATTATCATTGTTATTATTATTATTATTATTATTATTATCATTATTATTATTATTATTATTATTATTATTATTATTATTATTATTATTATTATTATTATTATTATTATTATTATTATTATTATCATTATTATTATTATTATTTTTATTATTATTATTATTATTATTATTTTATTTTTTTTTATTTCATTTTTTGATTTTTTTAAAACTTTTATTATTGTGATTAGAATTAGTATTATGCCATCGAATCCACAAAAGGCAGCAAAAATTATTATATCTTTAATTTATATTTTTATATTATTATCATCACCATCATCGTTATTATCGTTATCATTTTTGTTATCATCAATGTATTAACGTACTTTTATTATCATTATTATTGTTGTCATTATCATCATCATCATTATTATCATTATCCTTATTATTATTATTATTATCATTATTATTATCATTGTTATTATTACTGTTATTATCACTATTATCATTATGATTATCATCATTATTATTATTATCACCATTATCCTTTTATCATTATCAACAATATCATTATCATTATTGTGTCTCTTCCTTTTTCTCTCTCCCATCTTCCACCTTATCCACCCTCCCCCCATCCCTATTCCCCTCTTCCGTTCTCTCCCTCTCTCTTTTCTTCTCTCCGCCCCCCCCCCCTTCCTTCCAAGTGTCCTCAGGAGCCTCTTAAGAAAACCACAATCAGCTGATGTGCATTAAGTTGTTACTCTCCTCGGTAAGCTTAACATTTACGAGCGGGAGATGAAATAATGTAATAAATAGGCGAAGAGGCGACAGATACAACACACGAGGGAGGAGGAGGTGGTGGTGGTGTTGGGGATGGTGGAGGAGGAGGAGGAGGAGGAGGAGGTGGTGGAGGAGGGAAGGGGGAGTGGATGAAGGAGAGGGGAGGAAGGGGGGGAGGGGAGGAAGAGAAAGAAGAAGAGGAGGAAGGAGGAGGAGAATAAGGATAAGGAGGATGAGGAGCAGCAGCAGCAGCAGGAGAAGGAGGAGGAGGAGCAGGAGGAAGCGAAGGAGGAAGGAGAGAAAAGGGAGAAGGAAAAGGAGGAAGCGAAGGAGGAGGAGGAGGAAGCGGAGAGGGAGGAGGAGGGAGGAAAGAAGGAGGAAGAAGAGGATAAGGAACGGGGAGAAGGCGAGGACAGATAAAGGGTGGTGGAAGAGAAAGGCCGGGAAACTGAAGGTGGAGGAAATGGAGAAAGCGGAGAGAGAAGCGAACTACAGGAAAGAGAAAAAGTTACAAGAGGAGGAGAACCAGGAGTGGAGATAGGAACTTAAAGGAGGTGGTGGAGAAAGCGGAGGATGGGGAAGGAGGAGGAAGTGAGAGACTGGGAGGAGGAAGAAGTGGAGGATGAGACCGAACGGGAGGAATAGAAGGCGGAAAAGGAAGGGCTGATGATGGAGACAAAAGAAGAGAAGGAAGTGGAGAATGAGAGGGTGGAGGAAGAACTACTGATGAAGGAGAGAGGACGGTGGAAAGAGAAGGAGGTAATAAAGGAAGAGAAGATGAGGGTAGAAGAGAAGAAAATGAAGAAAAGATAGAACAAGAGGAAAAAATAATCAGTCTCACATGAAAAACGCTTATTAATGCATAAAGTTAGTTAAAGAATGCATGAATAAAAAGACAGGAGAAAACACCACAGTACGAATGGGGAAAATCGTGACGTTTTGAGTTCACCGAAAAAAGAAAGAAAGAAAAGAGAGAAAGGAGAGAAAATAGAGAAGAGAAAAGAAAGAAAAAAGGGAAGGAAGACGGAAAAGAAAAAGAAAGAAAAGGAAAGAAAATAGAGAAAAGAAAAGAAAGAAAAAAAGGAAGGAAGACGGGGAAAAAAATGAAAGAAAAGAAAAGAAAACAAAGAAAAAAGAGACACACAAGAAAAATA
>NC_091552.1:39060034-39062534 GCF_042767895.1 Penaeus vannamei
CACGTCGCTCTGTCTCCAGCCCTTCGGTACCAATGCTCTTGAAACTTGTCGAGTCATGTCGCCAGCGGGTTTTCCGCCATCCTCGATCTCTGGCGCGTCCTCGTGGAGCCCAGTGACCACGTGTCGTCTATTTCTTGTCTACTCGCACCCTGTCTAGTTCCATTTTAGCGTAATCATTTATTTATTTATATTTCTTAAATCTTTCCAGGTGACTTTAAGCATAATTTTTTCGCGCCGTGCTTGCACTGCTTGTAATGTAAAAATTTGCTTCGTTTTAACATTCCACGTTTCTGCGCCGCATGGGACTGTTGGTAAGACGCACTGATCGGTAATTCTTCTAATTAGCACAATTAGCACTTTCTTGTCTTTGAATGCAGAACTGGCTCTTCCGAAAGCCTGGTAATTCGACACTTGTGCCCAGTTTGCTAAAATTATGCGAGTCCCGGTCCAATAAATATTTAAATATACGGACATCCACATACGCAGAAATGAGTGCATAACTGTTTACCTATCAGATAGATATACCTTCATCTATCTATCTATCCAGTAGATATGCGTCTAGAATCATATATGTACATTCATATTTGTGTATTCATGTTCGTATAATGAATATTTACGCCTTAGTAAATATATGTACAATATATGTACATTCATTTCTGTGTATATTCATGTTCGTATAATGAACATTTACTTGCATAATTTACCTTGCATAATTTTAACAAACTGATCGCTGATTTCTTGTTGCTTTGACGCGAAACTCAGCGAGATGAGCTGGCCTGAGTAGATGTAATGATCAATTTCGTGTCACTGACAATCACACTTTTCTCTTGGTCTTCCTCGTCCTCAAATTCGTTATTCATGATCTTGGTTTACTTTTTAATTTAATTTGATTATTTTTAAGGTTCATCTCGAGGCTTACTTTCTGGCTAGCTTCGTGGCGGTCATTTAGCTTCCGTTGTGGTTCTGTGGAGATTATTACATTATCAGCAGACTTGAGATGGCCGAGGTATGCTCCATCAGGATTCCCTCCTTTATCATCACTATTGAGTCTGAGGAACCTGTGAAGAGCTTGGGGGAGCCTGCGACTCTTTCGACAATATTATCTCTAATTGATACACACACACATTATATATATATATATATATATATATATATATATATATATATATATATATATATATATATATATATATATATGTATATATATATCTATACATATATATATATATATATATATATATATATATATATATATATATATATATATATATATATATATATATATATATATATAATGATGCCAAGGATAATAATTAAAATAACAATAATAATAACAATAATAATAATAAAATTCATGGATCCGGATCATGTTCTGGGTCACTACCAAAATTTGATGGCATCTAAGTTAGGCTAAAATACACCTCTGGTAAAAAAAATAATTAAAATCTTTTCATAACTTTTTGTTATCCTACTAAACAAACAAATTATCTAACCCACTCTACTAAAAATATAGCCTCCTTGGCGAGATAGTGATAATAATCATAATAATCATAATAATAATAATAATAATAATAATAATAGTAATAATAATAATGATAATGATAATAATAATTATAATGAAAATAATAGTAATAATAATAAAAATGATAAAAATTATAATAATGATAATAACAATGATGACAACAAAACCGACAACCATAACCATAATGATAATGATAAATAAGATGGCAATAACGTTGTTAAATATGATTATAACACACACACACACACACATAAACACACACACACACTGTAAGGAGACCGATGAGCGGTAGTGTGCAGAGAGTCGCAACTGGCGCGGGGCAGCGGTCCTGCGCTGGCGGTGGAAGGGCAGCAGACTCCGTGGTCAACAGCAGAGGTTTATTATGGCGCGAGAGAAGCACAACTGAGGGACAGAGGTCTAGCTTGATCAGTATGCCATAGGCTGTGTATCTTTCGCTCGCAGGCAAGGCTCTTTTATACGGGATTATACGGTGTTAATGGCCCGTGTTGTACTAAGAAGGACAGGGGCGTGTAAACAGCATGACGTAGCGAAGCGGAAGGCCTGCGGATGTCACGTCAGCAGCCGCGCCAGGTGAAGGGCTTGTGTGTGAATTTGTATTATAATGAAAGATGTGTAATATGTTAGGGACGATATAGTGTAATAACAGATTACATAAAATACACTTGTAGGTATGCAGCGTTTCCGCACACAATCATGCGCGCAAGTGTTGAGTGGGGAATGGTGAATGTGTGTATATATGTAGCCAATATATATACACCATTCGCAACAGACAGATGCTGAAGGGTGCTTACCTTTCCCCAAACCTGGAGCAAAGCAACCTGCCCTTAAAACATCGCTGAAGGGTGCTTACCTTTCCCCAAATCTGGAGCAAAGCAACCTGCCCTTAAAACACCGCCCCTTAACACACACGAAGAGGAAAAATCTCGGAAGGCGAGCGAACCCAACCCGTATGTCCAA
>NC_091552.1:39085034-39090034 GCF_042767895.1 Penaeus vannamei
CCCCCTTTCTCCCCCTTCCCCCATAATCCCCCGCGAAGCAACAAAGGACCCACAAACCTGATTAAGAAACCATTTTCTACTTGATTATTTTGAAGTGTACGAGTGTCTGTGTCTCCGTAAGTGACAGGTAAGGGCGTCGGACATGCCAGGAGACGGGGAGGGGTAGGGGGAGGTACCTAGGAAAGGGGGAAGTGCCTCGGAAAGGGGGAGGGGCTTAGGGAAGAGGAGAGCTTAGGGAAGGGGAGGGGCTTAGGGGTAAAGGGGAGGGGCTTAGGGAAAGGGAGGTACCTAGGAAAGGGGAGGGGCTTAGGGAAGGGGGAAGTGCCAAGGGAAAGGGAGGTGCCTAGGAAAGGGGAGGGCTTAGGGAAGAGGAGAGGAAGCTTAGGGAAAGGTAGGTGCCTAGGAAAGGGGGAGGGTTAGGGAAGGGGAGGTACCTAAGAAGGTGGGGGGAGGGGCTTAGGGAAGGAGGCTTAGGGAAGGGGGAGGTGCCTCGAAAAGGGGGAGGGGCTTAGGGAAAGGGGAGGTGCCCAGAAAAGGCGGAGGGGCTTAGGGAATGGGGAGGTGCCTAGGAAAGGGAGGTAGAGTGGGTAACATTTCTGGGACTTCATGAGAAAGGTCTTAGATGATGGAAAATCACATTAACCCCCAAGTGTGAGGGGTGAGTGAATGAATGAGTGAACGAATGAATAGGTGATTGAACGAATGAGTGAGTGAGCGAATGAATGGGTGAGTGAATGAGTGAGAGAGTGAGTGGATGAATGGGTGAATGGGTGTTGGAGTAAGAGGGTGAGTGAGTGAATAAGTGAGTGTGTGGAGGAATGAGTGAGTGAGTGAATGAGTGAGTGCGCAGGTAAGTGAGTGGGTGGGTGAATGAATGAATGACTGGGATTCGAGATTTGCTTCTTTAATTTTCCGTTTTCTTTACCTTTAGATTAAGAATTGAAGCAGGAAAGTTCTTTTAGAATGCTAAATAATCATTATTTCTGACGAAGATATATTCGAAATTTGTCAGATACATCTCTTGTATTGTTAAGGTATTTATTTTCATTCACACCTTTCTACGTGTGTATACATGCACATACACACACACACACACAAACACACACACACACACACGCATACTCACACACACACACACACACACACACACACACACACACACACACACACACACACTCACACTCACACTCACACTCACACACAGACACACACACACACACACACACACACACACACACACACACACACACATATATATATATATATATATATATATATATATATATATATATATACATATATATATATATATATATATATATATATATATATATATATATATATATATATATATATATATATATACACTTAGCTAAACAGATTGATAGAGATTGAAGAGAGTGAGAGAAACAAACTTTAATACACTTTCGGAATTGCATTATCTCCACGAGGAGGGTTCGTTTTGCTCGGAATGTTATTATCTGCATTACAAATACCAAAAGAAAAGAGACCCCCCCCTCCCCCTCAGCCAAAAGTTGTATCAACTTCTCTTAAAATACTACAACTTCTGTCGACAAGCGGGCGTTGTTCGAAGCCCAATCTCTGCGCCGAAGTGTCTTTTGTCTTCAAGGAGGCCTGTTGCTCGGGTTCTCATGTTATGGTCTCGGAGAACAGGAAGGGGGAAAAAGACGCGAAAATGGGGATTTCCCTCATGCTTTCATCCTTCGGGAAAAAAAGGAAAATAAAATGGGAGAAAAACACAAGAAAAGAGGGAGTTTCTTTCATGCTTACATCTCAAGGAAACACATCTTAACTTGCCACCCATCCGAAGTGTCTTTTGTCTTCAAGGAGGCCTGTTGCTCGGGTTCTCGTGATGAACGCGTTGTGGTCTCGGAGAACATGGCTGCCTGACTCGATCTCCTTAATTTTTGCCACATCTTCGAAAGAAAGTAAAATAATAAAGGAGAGGACGTGAAAAAAGAGGGGGGGAGGGGGGTCTCTCATGTTTTCATCTCCTTGGAAAAAATAATAAGGAAAATAAGAACGGGAAAAACCCACAAAAATGGGGATTTCCCTCATGTTTTCATCCTTCGGAAAAACACAAGAAAAGAGGGAGTTTCTCTCCTGCCTACATCTCAAGGAAACACCAACTATCTATCTCCTTAACTTGTCCCCCATTCGATATGTATTTTGTCTTCAAGGAGGCCTGTTGCTCGGGTTCTCGTGATGAACGCGTTGTGGTCTCGGAGAACAAGGCTGCCTGACTCGATCTCCTTAATTTTTGCCACATCTTCGAAAGAAAGTAAAACAATAAAGGAGAAGACGTGAAAAAAGAGGGGATGGGGGTCTGTCATGTTTTCATCTCCTTAGAAAAAATAATAGGGAAAATAAGAAGGGGAAAAAAGACGTGAAAAGGGAGATTTCCCTCATGTTTTCATCCTTCGGGAAAAAGGAAAATAAAAAGGGAGAAGAACACACGAAAAAGGGAGTTTCTCTCATGCTTACATCTCAAGGAAACACCTCCTATCTATCTCCTTAACTTGCCACCCATTCGAAGTGTCTTTTGTCTTCAAGGAGGCCTGTTGCTCGGGTTCTCGTGATGAACGCGTTATGGCCTCGGAGAACATGGCTGCCTGACTCGATCTCCTTAACATGCCATATCCTTCGAAAGAAAGGATAATAAGAAGGGAGAAGAAGATATGTAAAAGAAGGGGGGAGGTGGGGGGCGGGTTTTCTCTCATGTTTTCATCTTCTTCGAAAGATAAAAAGGGGGAATAAGAAGGGGAAAAAGACGTGAAAAAGGGGATTTATCTCACGTGTTCATCCAACTTGCCACATCCTTACAAAAAAAGGAAAATAAAAGGGAGAAAAACACACGAAAAAAGGGAGTTTCTCTCATGCTTCCATCTCAAGGAAACACCACCTATCTATCTCCTTAACTTGCCACCCATCCTTCCTACAAAAATGGGAAATTTAAGAAGGAGAAAAAGACGTGAAAAAGAGGAATTTATCTCATGTTTTCATCCAACTCGTCATATCCTTCGAAAAGAAATGAAAACAAATAAAAAGAGAGAAAAACACGAAAAAAAAATTCTCTCATACTTTCATCTAAAGGAAACGCCACCTATTTATCTCCTTAATTTGCCAAATCCTTCGAAAAAAAAGGAAATTTAAGGAGAAAAAGACATGAAAAAGAAGTATTTATCTTATGTTTTCATCCAACTCGTCATATCCTTCGAAAAGAACACGAAAACACACGAAAAAAGGGAATTTCCCACATGCTTTCACCTCAAGGAAACACCACCTATCTATCTCCTTAACCTGCCACACATCCTTCGTACAAAAAGGGGAAATTTAAGGAGAAAAAGACGTGAAAAAAGGGGGATTTATCTCATGTTTTCATCCAACTCGTCATATCCTTCGAAAAGAAATGAAAACAAATAAAAAGGGAGAAACACACACGAAAAAGCGAATTTCTCACATGCTTTCATCCCAAGGAAACCGCCTATCTATCTCCTTAACACGCCACACATCCTTCTTAAAAAAGAAAAAAAAAAAGATAAATAAATAAACAAATAAGGGAAGCAGAAAAACACACGAAAAAAGCGAATTTCTCACATGCTCTCATCTCAAGGAAACACCACTTATCTATCTCCTTAACTCGCCACACATCCTTCTTGAAAATAATGACAATAATAATAAATAAATGAATAAACAAATAAAGGCAGCAGAAAAAACATACGAAAAAAAACGAATTTCTCACATACTTTCATCTCAAGGAAACAACCACCTATCTATCTCCTTAACTCGCCACACATCCTTCTTAAAAAAAGGAAAATAAATAAAGGAAGGGAGAATAACAAATAAATAAATAATAAATAAATAGAAAAATAAATAAAAGCAGAGAGAAAAACACACGAAAAAAGAGAATTTCTCACATACTTTCATCTCAAGGAAACACCCACCTATCTATCTCCTTAACACACCACACTATCCTTCATAAAAAAAGGAAAAGAAATGAAGGAAAGGAGAATGATAATATATATAAATAATACTAATAAATAAATAAATAAACAAATAAAGACAGCAGAAAAAAAACGAAAATAAAAAACGAATTTCTCACATACCTTCATCTCAAGGAAACACCCACCTATCTATCTCCTTAACACACCACACTATCCTTCACAAAAAGAAAGGAAAATAAATAAAAGAAGAAAAACACACGAAAAAAAAGGAGTAACTCATGTTTTCACCGTAAGGAAACACCAGCTGAGGCTAATGCAAGTTATCTCCGAGAAGACCACCTGCTGTTTGGCTCTTTTTTGCCCCCTCAGCCTCAGCCATCTTCTTCTTCATACGCACTTAAAAAAAAAAAAAAAAATCTTTCGAGAGTGTTCCATCAACGGGAAGTTAAATGGCTAAAATGGTGTTAAGAATGTTGCTTGTTGGGTGTTGCGGTGGTGATGAGGGTGGTGGTGATGGTGATGATGATGATGATGATGGTGATGATAATGGTGAAAAGGATGATGGTAAAAATGATGATGATTATGACGATCGTTAAAATGGTGAATATGGTGATAATAATAGTGATGATGAAGGTGATGGTAAAATGATGATGATTATAACGATAATCATAATAATGTTGGAGATGGTGATGATGGTAACTATGATGATGATCATGATCGTTATAATGATGGTGGAGATGGTGATGATAGCGGTGATGATACAGATGTTGGTAAATATGATGTTGATGATTATGACGATCGTTAAAATGATAGTGGAGATGGTGATGATAATGGTGATGATGAAAATGATGGTAAAAATGAAGATGATGATTATGACGACCGTTAAAATGATGGTGATGATAATGGTGATGATACAGATGACGGTAAAGATGAAAATGATGATTATGATGATCGTTAAAATGATGGTGAAGCTGTTGGCGAAGATGGCGAAGGTGCGGGAGGGCGGGCGGTCGCTCCTGCGCCCGCCCAGAATTC
>NC_091552.1:39102534-39105034 GCF_042767895.1 Penaeus vannamei
GGGACTGGATACACTTTATGTACTTAAAGGGAGATAGACAAATAACGAAAGGGAAGGTTACAAATAATAAAAAAACGTAGAGGGAACAAACAAGAGAGAAATGGAAAAAGAGAGTGAGAGGGAGAGAAATGTCAAGGGAGAGGGAGACAGAGAGAGAGAGAGAGAGAGAGAGAGAGAGAGAGAGAGAGAGAGAGAGAGAGAGAGAGAGAGAGAGAGAGAGAGAGAGAGAGAGAGGGAGAGAGAGAGAGAGACAGAGAGAAAGAGAAGAAGAAATAAAGAAAGAGAGAGAGGGAGAGCGAGAGAGAGAGAAAGAGAGAGAGAGAGAGAGAGAGAGAGAGAGAGAGAGAGAGAGAGAGAGAGAGAGAGAGAGAGAGAGAGAGAGAGAGAGAGAGAGAGAGAGATGGCGGCGGTGGGGACAGAATATATAACATTTTATCTACAAACACACACTCCCCAACGTCACACCCATGTCCTTTTTTATTAACTGCCCAAGTACCACTCCACCCTACCCCCTCCACACCCCCTACCCCCTACCCCCTCCACACACCCCCTACCCCCTACCTCCTCCACACACACCCTACCCCCTCCACCCCCAGTACCCCTCTACCCTCACCCACCCTCCAGTGCAAGGCAGAACTAAACCTTAAGTCATGCAATATTATAATGAAAAAAGAGAGGCGTGCAACAGACGTGCAACCTCCGCGGTGTGTTATGCCTCTCTCGCTATGCCACTGCAAGCCCGAGGTTTAATATCTGACCATATTGCCCAAAAGCGTGTTTTCTTTGAAGGTTTAATATTGCATACCTGGGCTCGCGTATGGAATGATAAAGGGAACCGACTGGCGCGAGAAGGGGGGGAGGGGGAGGGAACAGGGGGAGGGAGGGGGAGGGACCGGGGAAGGGAACGGGGGAGGGGGAGGGAACGGGGGGAGGAGATGGGAGGGAACGGGGAGGGGAGGGCAGGGGAGCAGGGTGGGAGGGAACGGGGGGAGGAGTGAGGGGGATGGGAAAGGGGCATGGGGAGGGAACGGGGGGAGTAATCTTGCAAATTGAGGAGCAATTTGCAATATGGGTGTCTTTATTTAGGTCCCGGCGTGCAATCTCGGTATCATGAAGAACTTGTTGGGGTTAAATATTGCAGTTCCGTCATTTGCCTTGATGTAGGGGGCGCATGAGGTCAAATAATTTACTCTATGAAAATGAAACTAGCCACAATGAGAAATGAGAAATGTGGCTAGTTTCATTTTCATTTTTGTGTTCACGTGATTGTGTTTGTCCTTGTGTTCAATTTACTCTATGTTGGTTGATATGTTGTGTTGCTACTATGAGTCATGTTGCGCACTGTTGCATATGGATCCAGGGGGGTGGGGTAAGTGATTTTTCTTTGTTTTTTCTTTTGCTTTAGGTTTGATATCTATTTATATACATTTTCCCTTCGTTTTTTCTAATTTTCAGTAATTCAGTATCTACTTTCTCTCTCTAGCCCCATTTTTCTTTCTTTCTCTTCGTCTAGTTGTCTTATTATTCTTATAGTCACACATAAACACGTAGTATCAGCCAAACACACACACAAAACCATCCATACTACCCCCCTTTCCCTACCAACCTCCGCCCTCCTCCTCCCTCAGCTCCCACCTCCCCCCTTTCCCTAACAACCACCCCCTCCCCCCACCCTGCAGCATCCTTCCCCCAACCACCACCCTCCTCCCTCCACCCACCCCAGCATCCTTCCCCCCTCCTCCCTCCCCCTTCCTCCAACCACACCGCCCTCCTCTCAGCTACTGCCAACCCGCAGCCTTTTCCCCATGTCTCCTTCCTTCCCCCAACCACCACTCGTCTCCCCCCAGCATCCTTCCCCCTCACTCCCACCCCCTTCCCCACCATCACCCTCCCCCCTCTCCTCCAACCACCCCCTCCTCCTCCCTCAGCTCCCCAATATGCCTTCCCCCCCTCCCCCTCCTCCAACGCCTCCAGCACCCCACCCACCCCAGCATTCATCCCCCCCTCCCCCTCCCTTCGTCTATCTATCTGTTCTTATACACACACACACACACAAAACCACACACACTACCCCCCCTCCTCCATCCCCCCTTCCCCCAACCGCCACCCTCCTCCCCCCGCCCCACCCCTCCTTCCTCCCCCTCCCCCCAACTTCCCCCCACCCCACCCCTCCTCCCCTCCCCCTCCCCCTTCCCACAACTTCCCCCAACCACCACCCTCCTCCCCCCACCCCACCCATCCTCCCTTCCCCTCCCCCCTTCCCCCAACTTCCCCAACCACCACCCTCCTCCCCCCTTCCCACAGCCTTCCCCCAACCACCCTCCTCCCTCCCCCCTACCCCCCGTTCCCCCAACTTCCCCACAACAACCACCCTCACTTACCCTCCCCCGCACACCTTCCCCTCCCCCTTCCCCCTTCCCCACGCCCTTCCCCATCCCCACCCCCTAACGCCTCCTTCAGTAAAAAAAAAGCGGCGAGCGATAAGTAAAAGCGACAGCCA
>NC_091552.1:39132534-39135034 GCF_042767895.1 Penaeus vannamei
GAGAGAGAGGCAAAGAAAGAGAGAGAGAGACAGAGAGAGAGAGAGAGAGAGAGAGAGAGAGAGAGAGAGAGAGAGAGAAAGAGAGAGAGAGAGAGAGAGAGAGAGAAAGAGGGAGAGAGAAAGAGAGAGAAAGAGAAAGAAAGAAAGAGAGAGAAAGAGAAAGAAAGAAAGAGAGAGAAAGAGAGAGAGTCATAAATGCTCAAGACTTAGATCCTCTCGACTATAACCTTCCTCCCCTTCCCTCCAACCAAAGCAGATTTGAATGCATTATTGAAAGCAACGAATACACATCATCATAATAATAATGATGATAGTAATGATGATAATGATAAATATAATGATGATGATAACAATAACAACAACAACAATAATATCAAGAATGGTAGTAATAATGATAATAATAATGATAATAGTAATGATGATAATAATAATGATAATAGTAATGATGATAATAATAATGATAATGATGATAATAACAATAACATCAACAACAATAATATCAAGAATGGTAGTAATAATGATAATAATAATGATAATAGTAATGATGATAATAGTAATGATAATGATGACAATAACAATAACAACAACAACAATAATATCAAGAATGATAGTAATAATGATAATAATAATAATGATAATGACAACAATAATAATGATAATGATAATGATGATAATGATAATAATGGTGATAAGGATAATAATGATGATGATGACGGTGGCAGTAATAATAACTAACAATAATGATCATAGCCAAAATTATTAAGATGGTAGTGATAATGATAAAAATGATAATCACCATTACGACAATAAGAAATATGATAATAATAGTAGTAATGATATTAGTAATAATGATCGTAATGCTGGTCATAACAATGATGATACTAAGAGCAACAGCTACAACAAAAACAACAATAATAATAATGCTGATGATAATAGTGATGATAATGATAATGATAAGAATAATCGCAATATTGATTATGATAATAAGAATAGAAATGATAGCGATAATAAAGATAATAACAATAATAGGGACTACAACAACAACAACAATGATAATGATAATAATGATGATAATGATCCTAATGATGATGATGATGATGATTACAATAATGACAACAACAGCAACAATGACAATGACAATGATGATAATAATAATATTAGTAATATTGATAATGGTAGTAAATATATCAAGGATATCAATATCAATAATATTAATAATGATAATGATAATAACAACAACGATAATAATAATAATAATGTTAATAATAATAATAATAATAATAATAATAATAATAATAATAATAATAATAACCATAACGATAATAATAACTATATTAATATCAATGACGATGATAATAATAAAAATGACAATAATAGAACTAATATTCTAACAATGATACCACTAATGACAATGATAACAAAATTCTATTCCATTACCACAGTAACAATAATGAAGATGGCGATGATTGTGAACAACGATTAAGAAACGAATCACAAAAAAAACGTTTTCTATAAGAGCGTCATCGGCCGCACATACGCACTTGGCAGACTCACATATACAGATTATCCAGAGTCATCTTGAGGCGAACTTGAGAACAGATGAATAAGTAAAAAAACAATTACATTTGATGTTGGAAGCTTCCCATGTTCTATATTTAGGAGGAAAGATTAGCATATCTGCTTTTTTTTTTCCTTTTCTCTTCGTTTTTCTTGCATTCTCTTGTTTATTTTGTTCGTTTTATGTTTTTTGTGAGTTTTTTTTCGTATTTTTCTTTCGGTCTTCTATGCTTTTTTTGTATATATTTTTGGTTTCCTTTTCTCTCTTTCCTTATCTCTCATTTCCCGTTCTCCTAGTCTTTCTATTCTCCGTTTTTCATCTTTCTTTTCACTTTATTTTTATCCACTCCGCTCTTTTCAATCTTCGTCACCTATACACACCTCTCTCTTTCTTCCTTTTCTTTTCTTTATCCATTCACTTTTTTCGACATCACCATCGTTGTCTCCCTCTCCGTCTCCTTCCTTCTTTCTCCTATCCACCCTATTTCTTCAGCAATTTCGTTCCGATTTGCATACTTGTCTCTATTCCCTTCTTTTCGACATTCCCATCCTTATCTCCCTCTCCCTCTCCTCCCTTCTTTCTCCTATCCACCCTATTTCTTCGTCCCTTCCGTCCCGATTTGCAAACTTGCTCTCTATTCCCTTCTTTTCGACATCCCCATCCTTATCTCCCTCTCCCTCTCCTCCCTTCTTTCTCCTATCCACCCTATTTCTTCAGCAATTTCGTTCCGATTTGCATACTTGCTTTTGGCGTCGAGAAAGAACCCGCCTCGCTGACGTACCCAAGCGGCTGTCAGTCCGTCGTCAGCCAGGAGTCATTGCAATCTTAGGCGGGGGCTGACAATGACAGGGGTGGGGGAGGGGTGTGGGGGCGGGTTGGGGGCGGGGTGGCGGGGGTGAGGTGGAGGGATGGGGTGGGGGAAGGGTGTGTGGGGGCGGGTTG
>NC_091552.1:39140034-39142534 GCF_042767895.1 Penaeus vannamei
AATAATAATAATAATAATAATAATAATAATAATAATAATGATAATAATAATAATGATAATAATAATGATAATAATAACAATTATGACAATAATAGTAATAATGATAATAACAATAATGATTATTATCAGTATTATCATTACTATTACTTTCAATATTGCCATTAAAATTTTCATTCTTATTATCATCATTATCAATACTATTATCACTATTATTATCATTATCATTCTTATTACAACCTCCACCGCGAAGATTACGTTTCTGGTTGTTAGTTAATCAGTTAGTTCATTGGTTTGTTTGTCTGTTCTTTGGTTAGCAGAATAACGAATAACAACGTATAACAGTGGAGTCTCGTAGCCTAACTTAGATATTAGATTTTGG
Organism: Penaeus vannamei; assembly: GCF_042767895.1. Taxonomy (NCBI): domain Eukaryota; kingdom Metazoa; phylum Arthropoda; class Malacostraca; order Decapoda; family Penaeidae; genus Penaeus; species Penaeus vannamei. Next base: position 39,140,414 of record NC_091552.1, read on the forward strand.
TCGCGATCCGGATATTTGTTCATTTGTAAGCAGGATAACTCGAAAAGTTATGAACAGATCTGAATGAAATTTTTACTAGAGGTGTGACGGCCTAACTTAGATCCGGATCCAGGATTGTTTTTATTTTTATTTTGAATGATTGCATGATTACCCTTATTGCTCTATTTTATTGCATGTGACATTACCTTTGCAGAGGTATGCGCTCTCACGTTTCTAGTTATTATTATTATCATTTTCTTTATTATTATCATTATCATTATTATTACTCTTATCATCAGTATTTCTATTATTATTATTATTATTATCATCATTGCTGTTATTATTATTATTACATTATTATTATTAGTATATTATTATTATCATTATTATTATCATTGTTATCATTATTATTATTAGTTATTTTTATCACTGTTATTGTTATAATTGCTATTACTATTATCATCATCATTATCATTATTATTATTGTTTTCTATTATTATTGCCATTATCATTATAATTTTCCTCAATATCATCATGGATATCATTATCATTTTTATTGTTATTAATAAAATTTTCATTATTATTAGTTATCAATATCATCATCGTCATAATAATAATAGTAGTGATATTAGTAATGATGATAATGATAATAATGATATCAGTCAATATATTGCTAATAATAATGATAATCATTATTATCCTTATCATCGTTATCATTATCATTATGATAATCATCATCATTTACCATCATCATTATCATAATCAATATCATCATCATCATAATTAATAACTGAAAATTACCATTATTTTTCTTAGCTTCTCCCAACGTCTGCCGCTCAGGTGTCTGGTGCCAGGCTTCCCACCGCGCTGAGATTTCGTTTATATGTAATAGCGTGGAGAAGATGGAAGCAGGAGGGAAGGAGAGGGAGGGAGGGAGAGATTGAGAAGAGGGAAGGAGGGAAGGAGGAAGAAGGGAGGGAAGGATGGAGGGAAGGAGGAGAGAAGGGATGGAGGGAAGGAGGAGAGAAGGGATGGAAGTAGGGATGGAGGGGAGGAGGGAGGAAAGGAAGGGAAGTAGGGAAGGAGGGAAGGAGGAAGAAGGGAGGGAGGGATGGAAGGAAGGAGGAAAGGAAAGGGGAGGGATGGAAGGAAAGTGTTTTTAAGTGTTTGTTCCATTGCCTGTATGCACGTGAATGTGTGTCGCGTGCCTGTGCGTGTGTTTCTGTCTATGTTTGTGTGTGTGGGAAGGAGGGAAGGAGGAGGGAGGGAGAGAGAGCGGGAAGGAAAGGAAGAAGAGAAGAAGAAGGGAGGGAAAGGGATAAGTATAAGGAGGAAGAAGGGAAGGAGAGAAGGCGAGAAAGAGTGGAAGAAAAATCTACGAGAGAGAGAGAGAGAGAGAGAGAGAGAGAGAGAGAGAAAAAAGACAAAGAGAAAGAAGAAACAAAATTACTCTCGTTCACTTAAAAAATCTCGTATTGGTAAACTTTTTCCAGAATTATGTAAATACAGACTTCTGTGGAAGAATGTTGTTATTTTTTCCTTCCATCCCGCCTCCCCTTGCCCTTTCCCCCTCCCCCTCCCCTTAACTTCCTCCACAACCCCTACCCCTTTCCCTCATCCTCCCCTAACTCCTGCTCAGCCCCCTAACCCTCCCTTCCACTTCGAACCCCTCACTCTCAGCCCCTAACCCTCCCCTCCCCTCGAACCCCTCCTCAACCCCCTTCCCTCCCTCCCCCTAACCCTCAGCCCCCTGACCCTCCCCACCTCACCCCTTGACCCTCCTCACCCCCCCCCCCTAAAAGGGAAGTTTCACGATATACATGCAAATTAGGTCTGGCGGGCGCGGGCCGCGGGGGGGAGAAGGGCGCACTAATTGTAGCATTTTCGCGCCTCCGCCGGTTGCGAGCGGGATGCATCGGCGTCATCGCGCTTCCTTATCGATATTTCGGTCAAGATTGGATTGCGGGAGAAAAAAGTTCGGGGGCTTATTAGGAAGGGAGGGAAGCGAGGCGGGCGAATGGAGGGGTACAGGGAGGAGGGGAGGTGGAGAGGTGGAAGGGAAGTTGAAAGCAGGTCGGGAGGGGAAGGAGAAGCGAGGCGGGTAAATGGAGGTGTTGGAAGAACAGAGGAGGGAGGCCAGGT
>NC_091552.1:39152534-39155034 GCF_042767895.1 Penaeus vannamei
TAGAGAGATCGATAGAGCCCAAGAGGTGTAGCAGCCATGTGGTGTTGAGCGCGTGACGTCACAGGGGCTACACCACTGGCTCTAGACGAGAAAGAGGGACGAAGAGGCATCCAAATCCTATGATACGTTCCATTCTCTTTACTGTGTCCCTTTCCCCTCTTCCTTGACAGCGCGCTATTCACCTTTCAAAGAGGAGTGAGCGCTGATTAGATTCAGCTATGTCAAGGGGTGGGATACGTATAGAGAATTTAAAGCGCAGGTGGGAATGCGCGCGCGCGCCCACACACACACACACATACACATACACACACACACACACACACACACACGCACACGCACGCACACGCACACGCGCACACACACACACACATACACAAACACACACACACACACCCACACTCGCACACGCACGCTCACGCACACGCGCACACTGCACGACACTACACATTTTCTCTCTCTCTCTCTCTCTCTCTCTCTCTCTCTCTCTCTCTCTCTCTCTCTCTCTCTCTCTCTCTCTCTCTCTCTCTCTCTCTCTCTCTCTCTCTCTCCCTCCCTCCCTCCCTCCCTCCCTCTTTCCCTCTCTCTCATACATACATTTACAAGCGCATAAAAGCATAAAGTCAAATGAAAATAAGATAAAGCACTCACTTAGTGCACAGCGCCACATTAAACAAACAAGAGGAAGCATATAGCAAGCAAACTGTCATCTAAATGAGAAAAATAGAAATACATATTGACTTCGCACAAGCAAATTAATTTTGAGAATCGAGAAAACCTTTGCCAATTAAATAGCCCTACAGACACACACACACACACCCACACACACACACACACACACATACACACACACACACACACACTCACACACCCACACACACATAAATATTTGTGCGTGTGGGTTTGAGTGTGTGTGTACATAAGAACTCACAGTACGTGTATGTGATTAACTACAGCTGGCAATCAAAAAGTATAAGGCGAATACTTTCTACTGACACATCGCCTTATTATTGCTTATGTCATCTTCCCAAAAAGTCACTTAGGAGAGGATTTTCTAGATCATTACAGTCACACCATATTACTTTTTTCATCTGTAAAGTGATGGATTAAAAGAGAGAGAGAGAGAGAGAGAGAGAGAGAGAGACAGAGAGATAGATAGATAGATAGATAGATAGATAGATAGATAGATAGATAGATAGATAGAGAGAGAGAGAGAGAGAGAGAGAGAGATAGAGAGAAAGAAACTGATAAACCGACATGTCTACAAATAACAGGAATGAAATTATGTTATTATGCCTCGCAAACCTTTTCATACAACTGAGGAGATGAAGAATGAAAAGGATCTACCGACAATGTTTAAATTTGAAACGTGAATGAAAATTAATGAAATGGAAAATTATACTGTACTGTACTTCGATACTCAAACTGACTTAAAGAAAACGTAAAGAAATAAGATAAATTAAAGTGTTCAAATAGGCATGGCATCTAAAGAAGGAAATATCATGACACTTTAACATGAACTACTTTTAATGAACTTGACGTTTCATTCGGAAGATAATAAATAGTGACATATTTTCTCTTTTATTAGCTATGTACTGTCACACACACACCCACACATACACACGTGCGCGCACACACACACACACACATAATGCTCACACTTAACCACGTGCACACACACTCCTTCACCTACACTGGTGCACACCACACACACACACACACACACACACACACACACACACACACACCTACCCACCCAAACACACACACACACGCACACGCCGCCCCCCCATCCACACACGCCCTCAAACCCACCAGATAGCATTGGAGGAGATTAATACTAACAATTCTAATTGACTCAAGAGGTGATATTTGCACTCCACTCTCCCTTCCGAGCTGTCAACTCAGCATTAATTAGAACAGCGCTGATAGTGTCAGCGCCAATGACACTCTGATAGATCTGCTGACGTCCCGAAGTGTCAGCGGCTGATAGATAGACGCGGCACCAGCACTCTTCCTGTGTTGATATTTTAGGTATTATCATCACGTGATGAATGGGGGCGGGGGAGGGGGGATAGGAGGATAGAGATAAAGCGTGGGCGGATATATGTACATATATATGTATATATGTGCATGTATATAGATACGCGCGCGCACACACACACACACACACACACTCACACACACACACACACACACAAACAAACAAACATATACATGGAGAGAGAGAGAGAGAGGGAGAGAGAGAGAGAGAGAGAGAGAGCAGAGAGAGAGGAGAGAGAGAGAGAGAGAGAGAGAGAGAGAGAGACGTCATAATCGGATTTTCTTATTGACCCAGTTTAGCGTAACAAGCCATAGCTATTCAGTCGTTTGAATGACATGGTTATATATCATCAAAAAAAAATCTTAAAGGTGGCGTGACAGCAGGAAGCAGGAGCAAGAAGACAGGAGGAAAAAAATGTAAAATGAAAAGAAAAAACTGGTTTATTAAGGGAATAACGAC
>NC_091552.1:39205034-39207534 GCF_042767895.1 Penaeus vannamei
AATCGTTATATATTTCATACCGCGACGATGGGAGTTCACAGAGGCTGATTTTGCCTTTTATTACGAAAACTGAAGTCGGGGATATGGGTATGTCAGAGTGTCACAGATAATAAAGGAGATAGGTTGATACGCGATATCATTGGCTTAGCATGTTGTTCCCACGATCTAGGTTACAATGAATATGCTGTATGACATGCTAATAGATTGGTCTTGTCCTTTGTCGGGATATGATGGGACAAATGTGCTGCAAATTTGGTTTCACGGAGAGGAAAGTGATGGCAATGGGTACATTCGAGATTTGCATTTTCAAATGTGTGACTTTGAAATATTATCTTTTTTTATCAATATACATGGAAATATACATACATGCGTATGCAGTGGAACAGCCACAGGAAGATAGGAAAACTAAAACACTCAGAAACATACATTTTTGATATACGTACATACGTGCATACATGAATGCATACATACATTTATGAATATATGAATACATGAGCACAATCATACTCATATATATATTGTACATGGATGAAACACACATACACACACATGTGTAAATGTATGCATGCACACATACAAACACATGCCCAGGTACATTCATACCTGTTACCTAAATATTTACAGACGAAAACAATCGATCTATTATTACAAAGGAAGAGTTAAACTTCCAAATTAATTAGTACATATAATGATATACAGCCTATTATATTGAGAAATGATATATGATGTCATACTAAGTACATGATACCATTAAGTGTATTTAATGTTGAATTACGAGATTTAATGACAATTTTAAAACCGAAATAGGAAATAAATTTGCGGTGCAGAATATATACGAGCTTTTAACAATCGCCTCCTTCAGTTACATGAGACAGCTTATCATAATCAAATATAAAAATATGAAACATTTCATTTTGTGAAAGTTACTTCTTCGCAACACAACCACAGCACTAGAGAACAACCACATCCAAAAAATTAAACATATCATTTTGTGAAAATTACTTCTTTGCAACACAACCACACCACTAGAGAACAACCACATCCAAAAAATTAAACATATCATTTTGTGAAAATTACTTCTTTGCAACACAACCACACCACTAGAGAACAACCGCATCCAAAAAATTAAACATATAATTTTGTGAAAGCTGCTTCTCTGCAACACAACCGCACCACCACAGAACCACATCCCAAAATTGAAACATATAATTTTGCGAAAGTTTCCTCTTTGCAACACAACCGCACCACCACAGAACAACCACACCCAACCATCATAACACACTGTACCGAACCTGAACCGAAACCCCAACGAAATTGCAATCACTCCGCCACGCGCCGATCTAGCATCCAACACAATATTTCTAACCAGGGAGACAAACACCGCAGAAACAGCTGTTAAAATCACGCCAAAATGCAACAACGAGACACCCTATCGACTCACCCTTTGCAATACCACATCCTGCAACAAAGACTCGTGGGACATAACGCGAAAATAGACAGTGTCAGCAGAAACGAACACACAGATAAATCTATTTAGACTCTGAAGTCTGAAACGTGAAAGTGTATACGAGCAAGATTACTGAAGTGGACGGGCGCGCTGCATGAACTAGAAAGCAATAATCTGTTTTTTTTCTTTTTTTTTCCTTTTTTTTTCATTCTTTTTGCAATGACAAAGGATCACTTCGCGCACGCACAGAGTGATGAACAAAGAGATGGATATACTGAGAATCATATATCTGTTCTGTGGATGTGTGGATGTAGATATGTGTGTATGTATAGATGGATAGATGGGTAGATGGATAGATAGAAGGATGGATGGGTAGATGGATAGATAGATGGTTGGGTGGATGGATGGATAGATGGATGGATGGATAGATAGATGAGTGAGTGGATGGATGGATGGATAGATAGATGGGTGGGGGATAGATGGATGTACAGATGAATGGAAGAATGGATGGATAAATGAATGAATGGATGAATGAACGAATGAATGCATGGATGGAGCGACGGATAGACAGATATATCGATGGATAGATCTATGGATGGATGTTTGTATGTATGTATGTATATGTATGTATGCATTTATGCATATATCATGTATCTCTCTGTTTATAAGCCTATTGTCAATCTATCCATCTACATACATATAGTTAGGCAGATAAAAGGATAGTCACACAAATTAAGAAGAATAGACTCAGGCATAACCATAGGAATCCATACAAACAAAAGCCCTAAATGAGAGGGCTGGAATAACTCTACGGGATGGCGCTGGATAGTTTTACTTGTCGCCGGCGCCCTGGATAGCTGGGTCTAGGCCTACCGCTCAGTGTAGGTATTGGGTGTTCGATTCCTCAGGCTGAGTCACAGGTGAGAGTAAATAGGTGAGAGTAGACAGGTGAGAGTAGACAGGTGAGAGTAGACAGGTGAGAGTAGACAGGTGAGAGTAAACAGGTGGGAGTAGACAGGTGAGAGTAGACAGGTGAGAGTAGACAGGTGGGAG
>NC_091552.1:39212534-39236885 GCF_042767895.1 Penaeus vannamei
TGGTGGTGAGGATAATGGTAATGGTAGTTGTGATGGTGAGGATAATGGTAGTGATGGCGAGGGTAATGGTGGTGATGGTGAGGGTAATGGTGGATGGGGAAGATAATGGTGGTGATGGTGAGGATAATGATGATGATGGGATGATAATGATGATGGTGAGAATAATGGTGATGATGGGATGATAATGATGATGGTGAGAATATTGGTGATGATGGGATGATAATGATGATGGTGAGGATAATGGTGATGATGGTGAGCCTGATGGTGGTGGTGGTGAGCCTGATGGTGGTGGTGGTGAGCCTGATGGTGGTGGTGGTGAGCCTAATGGTGGTGGTGGTGAGGATAATGGGGAGATGGTGAGGATAATGGTGGTGATGAGGAGGATAATGGTGGTGATGAGGAGGATAATGGTGATAGGATGAGGATAATGGTGGTGATGGTGAGGATAATGGTGGTGATGGTGAGGATAATGGTGGTGATGGTGAGCATAATGGGGGTGATGGTGAGGATAATGGTGGTGATGGTAAGGGTAATGGTGGATGGTGAGGGTAATGGTGGATGGTAAGGATAATGGTGGATGGTGAGGGTAATGGTGGATTGTGAGGATAATGGTGGTGATGGTGAGGATAATGGTGGTGATGGTGAGGATAATGGTGGTGATGGTGAGGATAATGGTGGTGATGGTGAGGATAATGGTGGTGATGGTGAGGATAATGGTGGTGATGAGGAGGATAATGGTGGTGATGAGGAGGATAATGGTGATGGTGGTGAGGATAATGGGGGTGATGATGAGGATAATGGGGATGATGATGATGATAATGGGGGTGGTGGTGAGGATAATGGTGGTGATGCTGAGGATAATGGTGGTGATGGTGAGGATAATGGTGGTGATGGTGAGGATAATGGTGGTAATGGTGAGGGTAATAGTGGTGATGGTGAGGATAATGGCGGTGATGGTGAGGATAATGGTGGTGATGGTGAGGACAATGATGGTGATGGCAGCGATGGTGAGGATAATAGTGGTGATGGTAATGATGGTGATATTGTTGGTGGGGAGGGTAATGGTGGTGAGAAAAATGGGGGTGACGGTAGTGAGGATAATGGTGGTGATGGTGGTGAAGAAAAGGATGGTGTTGGTGATGAAGGTAAGGATATGATGATGGTAGAGATGATGATATTGTTGGTGGTGAGGATAATGGTAGTGATGGTAATGATGTATTAATCTTGGTGATAAGGATGACGGTGTGTTGTTGATGGTAATGGTGATGGTGAAAATGATGACGACGTCGACGACGACGATGATGATGATGATGATGATGATGATGATGATGATGATGATGATGATGATGATGATGATGATGATGATGATGATGATGATGATGATGATGATAATGATGATGATAATGATAATGATAATGATAATGATAATGATGATAATGATGATGATGATGATAATGATGATAATGATAATGATAATGATAATGATGATAATGATAGTGATTATGTTTATGATTCTGATTTTGATAATGATAATGATGATCATAATGATAAAGATGATCATTTTATGTTAATATGTTGATAGTAGTAGTAATAATAACAATAAAAACAATAATGATAACGATAATACCAACATCGTTAATAATTTATATTAATGCCAAACACACCACAAAGACACAACAAAAAAGAAAACAAATTATATTAATATCAATTTATATTGCTATTTTAAATATTTATATTAATGCCAAACACACCACAAAGACACAACAAAAAAGAAAACAAATTATATTAATATCAATTTATATTGATATATTAAATATTTATATTAATGCCAAACACACCAAAAAAGAAAAGAAAACAAACAAACAAACAAAAAACAAGTGCAACAGCCGTCGCGATGCTCCGCCAGTGGAGCGTCCATGCAGATGCCATCCCTCGCATCTCTCTTGTGATCTGATCAATTTGCTGCAACCCTGACTCTCAACCCTGACTCCGGTGGGCGGCCGTGGGCGTCCTCCAGGCCCGGGTACGCCCTTTCAGAGGTTATCGGCGGCGTTCTTTTATCAGTCGGACAACGTTCCCTATTTCGATTCCGTGAAGGGATAACTGGCTGGGACTTCGACTTCGCTGGTTCGGATTGGCGGCCGGAAAAAACCCCGGGATTTCGGTTCGTTGAGATGCGGTTGTTTGTTTGTTTATGGTGATCATTTTCTTGTTCTTTTTATTTATTTATTTATATATGATGATTATTTTGTCTTTGCTTTATCAAATATGAAGATCAATGAGCCTTTGTATTTAATCTGTTTTTGTTATTTCTTTATCTATGGTGATTATCTCTTTGCTTTTTTCAAACATAAATAGAAATGAGCCTTTGTATTTAATATATTTCTTTTATTTCTTTACTTGTGGTGATTATTTCTTTACTTCATCAAATACGAACATAAATGATGTTTTGCATTTAATCCTTTACTGTTATTTATCTATTTATTTATGATGATTATATCTTACGTAAATTATCCTTTATATTTAATTTATTACTGGTATGATCCATTACGGTAGATAATCTGAATTACCTTGGCCAAAAGGTAGCCTACGATAAAAAGAAAAAAAAATCAAAAGAAAAAAGAAAAGAAAATCTTTAGATCTCTAGAACTGTTTGCTTTCTCTTCTGCTTTAATTAATCTGAATTGTAATTACACCGAGCGAGGCTTTGATCTCACGGTACTTTGGTCGCGTTTATCACCTTTAGTCTTCTTAAGAGGGACGAGGCGATCAAAAGGACTCGATCATCTCTTCTGGAAGGTGACGATCGAGGCCCCTTTAAAGAGGATGGGAAGTGGTGTTCATTGCGACGAATGGAGAGGAAAATTAAGTATGAGGGAGAAGGAATACTTTCACAGATATGGTGGACCGATTCAGACTATATTTTCCTTATTACAACATGGTTAAGTAAATATCTTTTGCTTTCAAGATCTTCATTCTCATTCATATATTTTTTTTCTGCAAGATGGGGAGTGGCGAAGACTTTGAAGTGAAAGTATGTCTATAAACTTTACTTCCTGTTTTGTACAGTACAAAAATACATATCATTAAACATTCAATATCCTTTACGTTGAGTTTCTGAGCTAATTGTGTGTGGTTTTAAAAGTCTTAACGCAAAGACTAATCTATCTCTCAGTACTTAGTAACCTTGCTTTGTAGTTAACCTTAATAAATGTTATTGGTCTTTCTGTCTCTTTTTTGGTTAACTTCCAGATGGAATTTTAGAGCTTATCGGGATCAGAAAGGTCGTTTTCATTTATATATGATTTTTTCCTGCCATACTCAATATTAAGATTCTTCGGACAGTTGGAAAGGGATTCCTGAACAAGTAACATATACAAAAATGGCAAAAATACCTGTGATCAGCGTTAGAGAATTCTGTACTTGAAACTTTGTGCTAGCGGGAATAAAATCATTTTCATTGACTTTATGCCCAGTCCCTGAAACACTATATCTGAGGAACTCTAGAATTAATACTTTCTTTTCTAACTTTCTTTCTTTCCATACATAGCAAAGTCTAGGGAGAAAAAAGTAATTTGGAACTATTGGTTCTTGTGTTCTCGCTCCCTGTATGATTCGTAGCCTGGCGTGAAGTAGCCCAGAACCAGAGTACCTTCAGCGCCCGAATCGAGTGCGCCAGCGGGAGCTTCCCTTCCTTCGCGGGCCATTAACCCTAAGAGGGGTGTTTACTAATGAAGAGGGTGCGCTTCCAGGGGTGAACGCCTTTCATACAATTATCAGTGCTCATCAACTAAATTGTTAGAAGAAAGAGTAATGATTATCTTCAAATGCTCTTTGTGTAACGTTCTGAATCGACAGACACTCTGCTTTTAACACCAAAACAGCCTCAAGAGAGACTGAAGCAACAGCCACTACAAGTGATGTCTGTAGCAGCACCTTTGATAGCGTTGCTTCCCTGATCTTCGATTGTCGTTTCTTCTTCAGTAAGACAATAATATGATCATCTTGAGAGGGATAATTACTTCAATTATTAGAATTACCAGAATTACTTCAACCATATCGATACCTCACTTTAATTTGATTACGATTTTGAGTTACTTGACTCTGTTGCTATTATTTATCTTATAGGTTTCTACTAAATGATAATAATAGTTCATTAGTCTTCAATGTACAAGTTCAGCTTTGATGTGAATGTATTAATTCTAATATTCAAATAAAACTTGGTTTGATTTGGCCTATTCTAATTTTGACTTGGTTTGATTCCATTAGATGATTGAATTGTATACAATTTTGTTATAATGATTGAATTTCACTTTCAATTCCTATTTATTCTTTACATGATTTCATTCAACTTTCATGTAATGTGAAGAATATGACTGATCCCACTTCATTTCAATTTGACATCAAATTTCAAATTGGATTTTGCTTTGATTGAAATTATAACCAGTATTTCTCTTTTCTTCATCAGTTTTGACTTTGCATCGACCTGAATCATAACCATTTTTTTTTTTTACATCAGATTAAACTTCCCCAATTTCTCTAAATAATTAGTTCAACCTTACATCCCAGACACTAATAAGCCATGTAATATCTAAGACCAAGTTACCAAGAACCTTCCTCAGCATCAGCATGTTTCATCGCCTGACCTTTTCCCGTGTGTGGAGGAAGGAAGGAAGGAAGGAAGGAGGAAGCTAGGAAGGAAGGAAGGAGGAAGGAAGGAAGGAAGGAAGGAAGGAGGAAGGAAGGAAGAAAGGAAGGAAGGAAGGAAGGAGGAAGCTAGGAAGGAAGGAAGGAAGGAGGAAGCTAGGAAGGAAGGAAGGAGGAAGCTAGGAAGGAAGGAGGAAGCTAGGAAGCAAGGAAGGAGGAAGGAAGGAAGGAAGTATATAGAGGGATGATAATGATAGTGATAAGAATAAGGATATTGATAACCGAAATAATGTGATGAGAAATGATGAAGGGTAAGATGAAGAATGGTCATTGAAGTTATTGTTGATTACACTCTCATTTTACTTTAGTGAGAGCCAAATATGGTATTTTGATATTAATGATATTATTCTTTTCAATGTGTGGAATGATAACGACACTGGGGCTAATTAGGGTAATGATAAACAAAACAGCAAAATATTAATGATATTGATATTAATAGGGCCTACTAATGATGACAGTAATGATATTAATTTTCATTATAATTGTGATAGCGATAAAAATGATGACAGTCATGATGATAATGAAGATGAAGGTAATGCCGCTATTATTATTGTTATCGTTAATACTAATGTTACTAATGATACTACTAATAATAAGGCAAATGATAATGATGATGATGTTAATGATAGAATATCAATAATTCTGATGATAAAGATAACTATATCAGCAATTATCTTGATGAGAGTAATATTAGTATGATGATGATGACGATGATGATGACGATAATGAGGATGATGACGATAATGAGGATGATGACGATAATGAGGATGATGACGATAATGAGGATGATGACGATAATGATGATGATGACGATAATGATGGTGATGATGTGATGATGATGATGACGTTAATAATTATGATTAGTAATAATGATGATAATGGTAATAAGGATGGTAATAGTAATATGATTGGTAATATGATAATGGCATTAATGATAACAACAACGAAAATAGTAATAATGATAATATTGGTAATAATGATAATGAAAATGATAATAATGATAATGAAAATGATAATAATGATAATGAAAATGATAATAATGATAATGAAAATGACAATAATGATATTGATGATAATAGTTATGATAGCATTTATGATAATGATCATAATAATGATGATAACAATGCCAATAACACTGATAATAATAGTTATAACAATTATAATGACAATGATAATAATGATGAAGATGATGATAACGACGATGACAATGATGACGGCGATGATATTAAAATAAGAATAAAATAGATGTAAAATTAAAAATACAATGATAACGGTAACATCATGTAGGCCTAATAATGACATCATTTATGACTTCCCTATAATAAACAATCCCTTATGTTGAAAGGTGAATCTCACTTTGGTAAAAAAAAGACGAAAAACTTAATAAGGATGATAATGACAAATTAATAATGGTAGTTGATTATGATATTATGATAATGATTATGCCTGAAATGATGGTATGAATATTCATTATGATAAAGAGATTTGATTTTATTGAAAAATCACACTAACAATGGAAAATGACTAATGACAAAAGTATATATAATGATGATATGTTCCATTGCTAATGACTACCATCATTAAATAGATTACTTTTAATTAGCATAATAGAAAATCAATTCAATATTTATATCTTGACTGAGTAACGATATTAACAAAGTACATAACTTTATCATGTTATATAATCGTTATTTCCCATATACAGACACTAATTAATTACCTAAGAACCCATTCAACCCAAGTTTGACTTAACTACTTCAAGAAATGAAGTTTGTAAATACGAAACTATTCTCTTAACTCGAAAACATAATTAATTCCGTGTGAACTTCTCTCAAAAAAATATAATCACTCCTTCCATAATAATAACAGGTAAAAATATTCTTTGTGAGATTCATATCAAGAGAATGACGTCATAGAAAAGTATTCCTGACTGAGGCGCTTGTTCCATGACCTTTAAAGGGGCGAGAGGGAGGCTTACACGTACGTACATACAGGTACTTACATGCTCTCACTGACGCACATACGCACGTGCTCGGATACGCTCATACGCACGTACGTATCTGTGTCTGTATGCTTACAGATGGGTCTGAACGCTCATTATTACACACGCACACACACACACACACACTCACTCACACACACACACACACACACACACACACACACACACACACACACACACACACACACACACACACACACACACACACACACACACACAGATATACATAAACATACACAAATACACACACATAAATATATTTATATATATATATATATATATATATATATATATATATATATATATATATACATATACATATACATATATATATATATATATATATATATATATATATATATATACATATATATATATATATATATATATATATATATATATATATATATATATATATATATATATATATATATATATATATATATATATATATATATATATATATATATATATATATATATATATATATATATATATATATATATATATATATATATATATATATATATATATATATATATAAATATATATATATATATATATATATATATATATATATATATATATATATATATATATATATATATATATATATATATACATATATATATATATATATATATATATATATATATATATATATATATATATATATATATATATATATATATATGTATACATATATATATATATATATATATATATATATATATATATATATATATATATATATATATATATATATATATATATACATATATATATATATTTACATATCACTACTCATAGCGACTTCCTGAAAAGCCTTTCCCAAAACCGACAGACACCGAAGCTTTGAATTCCACAATCTCCTCTCGGTCCCAGACGGCGCCGGACCGAGACAGCCAGACCACAGACAGACCTCGAGGGGCTTCAGATTGGTCTGGAGACAAAACAGCTGAAAATCTGGTCCGGCAGTTTCTCTTCCTGGGTTGTGAATAGGATCTTCACTCTCCTTTCCCCCTTCCATCTCCCTTCTCTCTCCACCTGCCAACTCCCCTCTGTCACCCTCTCCTACAATCCCCTCCCTTACCTCCTCCTACAGCTCTCCTCCCTCTCCACCTAATACCAACTCACCTCCCTCTCCCCTACTAACTCCCTTCCCTCTCCTATCAACTCCCTCCCTCATTCCCTCTCCTTCCTACTCCCCTTCCTCCCTCTATCCTACAGCTCCCCTCCCTCACCCCCTCCTTCTAATTCCCCTCCCTCCCCCTCTTCTTCCAACTCCCCTCCCTCTCCCTTTCCTACAACTCCCTTCCTACCAACTCCCTTCCTCCCCCTCCCCTACAACTTCCCTCCCTCACCTTCTCCTACCAACGTCACTCCCTTCTGCCAACTCCCTTCTCTCGAACTCCTCTCCCTCTTCCCCTCGTTCCAATTCTCCTCCCTCCCTCCCCTCATACCCCTCCCTCCCTCCCCTCATTCTCCTCCTATCGCCCCCCTCTCACCCCCTGCCTCTTGCATTCCCCGCCCCCTGCTCATGGACAGAGTGCGGTGAGGGGAGGGGTGATATAACCCCCCTTATTCCCCCCCCTCCCCCCGCTCCCTCACCTCAATAAGTCCCCAAGGATTCACTGGGAGAGGGAGGGAGTGAAGGGGATTAGAAGGAGGAATAGGAGGGAGAAAGGAGCTAAGAAGAGGGGAAGCGAAGGGAGTAATAAGGAAGGAGGTTAAGGAAGGGAAAGATTGAGGGGAACAAGAAGGAGAGGGAAAAGATAAGGCTAGTAATAAGGGGGGGAAAGTGAAAAAAAACCGTGAGGTAGTAAGAGAGAAAGTTGAAGAATGAAGAAAAAAAGAGTGAGGGGATAAGAAGGACCGAGGATGGGTGATAAAAAGGAGGGAGAGAGAGGAAACAGTGTAGGGGTAAGAGAGTAGGGGGAAAGAATGAAGAAAAAGGGTGACGGTATAAGGAAGCATGGGTAAAGGTGATAAAGAAGGGGGAAAAGTGAGAGGGAACCGTGAAGGGAGGTAAGAAAAAAAAAGAAAGAAGGAAAAGTGGGAGGAGCTAAGACGGAACAAGAAAGGCGAAGGGAAAGGATGCCGAGAAATGGAGAGGTGTAAGGGCAAGGAGAAAGTGTAAGGAGAAATGGTAAGAGGGAAGAGTAAGATAGAAAGGTAAAGTGAGAGAGTAAGAGGAAAGGGTGAAGAGAGAGAGAGTAAGAGGAATGGGTGCTTAGAAAGGGTGAGAGGAGAGGGTAAGAAGAAAGGGTGAGAGGAGAGAGTAAGAAGAAAGGGAGAGAAGAGAGAGTAAAAAGGAAGGGTGAAGATAAAGGGTGAGAGGAGAGAGTAAGAAGAAAGGGTGAGAGGAGAGAGTAAGAGGAAAGGGTGAAGAGAGAGACTAAGAGAAAGAGTAAGAGGAAAGGGTGAAGAGAGAGACTAAGAGGAAAGAGTAAGAAGAAAGGATGAATAGAAAGAGTAAGAGGACAGGGTGAAGAGAAAGAGAGAGAGGAAAGAGTAGGAGGAAAGGGTGAAGAAAAATGGTAAGAAGAAAGAGTAAGAGGAAAGGGTGAAGAGAAAGAGTGACAAGTAAGGGTAAGAGGAAAGGGTGAAGAGAAAGAGTGACAACTAAGGGTAAGAGGAAAGGGTGAAGAGAAAGAGTAAGTAGAAAGGGCGACGAGAGAGACTAAGAAGAAAGAGTAAGAGGAAAGGGCGAAGAGAGAGACTAAGAAGAAAGAGTAAGAGGAAAGGGCGAAGAGAGAGACTAAGAAGAAAGAGTAAGAGGAAAGGGCGAAGAGAAAGGGTTGCGAGGAACGTCCCTCGGGAGGGTCTCCAGCGGCGTCATCTCGAAGGTCCGCGATGTGTTATGATTCCGTCCTCAGCGCGGGAGGTAATGGAGGGTTTTGTTCTTATTAAAGGCGCGAGGACAAGGGGAGTGGGAGAGGGAGAGAGGGAGAGGGAGAGAGGGAGAGTGGGAGAGGGAGAGAGGGAGAATGAGAGAGGGAGAGAACAAGGGAGAGTGGGAGAGGGAGAGAGGGAGAGGGAGAGAAGCAGGGAGAGTGGGAGAGGGAGAGGGAGAGTGGGAGAGGGAGAGAACCAGGGAGAGTGGGAGAGGGAGAGAGGGAGAAGGAGAAAACCTGGGAGAGTGGGAGAGGGAGAGAGGGAGAGGGAGAGAACCAGGGAGAGTGGGAGAGGGAGAGAGGGAGAGGGTAAGAACCAGGGAGAGTGGGAGAGGGAGAGAGGGAGAGGGTAAGAACCAGGGAGAGTGGAAGAGGGAGAGAGGGAGAGGGAGAGAACCAGGGAGAGTGGGAGAGGGAGAGAACCAGGGAGAGTGGGAGAGGGTGAGAACCAGGGAGAGTGGGAGAGGGTGAAAACCAGGGAGAGTGGGAGAGGGAGAGGGTGAGAACCAGGGAGAGTGGGAGAGGGAGAAGGAGAGAACCAGCGAGAATGGGAGAGGGAGAGAGGGAGAAGGAGAGAACCAGGGAGAGTGGGAGAGGGAGAGGGAGAGGGAGAAAACCAGCGATATGGATAGGAACAGGGAGAAAGAGAGAACTAGGGAGAGTGGGAGAGGGAGAGAGGGAGAAGGAGAGAACCAGGGAGAGTGGGAGAGGGAGAGGGAGAAGGAGAGGACCAGGGAGAATGGGAGAGGGAGAGGGAGAAGGAGAGAACCAGGGAGAGTTGGAGAGGGAGAGAGGGAGAAGGAGAGAACCAGGGAGAGAGGGAGAGGGAGAGGGAGAAAACCAGTGATTGGGATAGGAACAGGGAGAAGGAGAAAATGAGGGAGAGTGGGAGAGGGAGAGAACCAGGGAGAGTGGGAGAGGGAGAGAACCAGGGAGAGTGGGAGAGGGAGAGGGAGAGAACCAGGGAGAGTGGGAGAGGGAGAGGGAGAGAACCTGGGAGAGTGGGAGAGGGAGAGAGGGAGAGGGAGAGAACCAGGGAGAGTGGGAGAGGGAGAGGGAGAGAAGGAGAGAACCTGGGAGAGTGGGAGAGGGAGAGAGGAAGGAGAGAACCAGGGAGAGTGGGAGAGGGAGAGAGGGAGAAGGAGAGAACCAGGGAGAGTGGGAGAGGGAGAGAGGGAGAAGGAGAGAACCAGGGAGAGTTGGAGAGGGAGAGAACCAGGGAGAGTGGGAGGGGGAGAGAACCAGCGAGAGTGGGAGAGGGAGAGGGAGAGAACCAGCGAGAGGGATAGGTACAGGGAGAGGAAGAAAAATAGCGAGAGTGAGAGAGGGAGAGGGAGAGAACCAGAGAGAGGGAGAAAACCAGCGAGAGTGGGAGAGGGAGAGGGAGAGGGAGAGAACCAGAGAGAGGGAGAAAACCAGCGAGAGTGGGAGAGGGAGAGGGAGAGGGAGAGAATCAGGGATAGGGATATGAACAGGGAGAAGAAAAGAATCAGGGATAGCAGGAGAGGGAGAGGGAAAGGAACATGGAAAAGGAGAGAAAAGGGAGAGGGAGAGAACCATGGAGAGTGAGAGAGGGAGAGAACCAGGGAGATGGATAGGAGCAGGGAGAAGGAGAGAAACGGGAAGAGGGAGAGGGAGCGTGAGAAAAGCAGGGAGAGATGAAGGAACTGGGAAAAGGAGATAAAACGGAGAGAAATTGGGAGAAAAGCAGGGAGAGGAAAAGAAAGAGGGAGAAGGAGAGAAACAAGGAGAAGGGGAGGAAGAGAATCAAGGAGAGGGAGAAGAAAAGGAAGAAGGAGAGAAACAGGGAGAATGGAAGAGAGAAAGAGAGGACAGGGAGATAGAAAGAGAGAGGGATAAAAAACAGGGAGAGGGGGAGAAACAGAGCTAGGGAAAATAACTTTGGGAAAGAAAGGGTGAATAGAATGAGGGGGAGGATGATGGAAAAAAGTATATATATGTATATATTGATAGCTATAACTATCTACGCATCTACACACACACACGCGCGCGCGCACGCGCGTACACACAAATATATTTTTCTTTCTGTCCCTCTTTTCATCTCTCTCTCTCTCTCTCTCTCACTTACTCACTCACTCTCTCTCTCTTCCTCTCACTCTCTCTCTTCTTTTTATTTTCTTGCTAACAGTCTTCACGGAACACTGGTTAAGCTGCGAGAATTTCAAAAAGGCAAAATTATCATACAACTATAAATACATCTCGTTATTTCATACAATATCATACCAAATTATAGTTAAGCAATTGGCATCATGATAGAAGGGATGGAGAACGTTATAAACAATACTAATTAAGTTAATTTGTTATTAGTTACCCATTAAGTCAATTATTTTCACTAATCAACTTGATCATTAGTTGAACTCTGCTACCCAACGAGGTTCATCTTAGCCTGAAAGTGATATTTAGATTTTTTGAAAACAGTTTTTCGCTATTTTTCTCATCCAAGGCCTGACATTTAGGATCAAAATGTCACACAAAAATGTATCAGAAAATCAATTTATTTTTTGTGTTTTATTTGTATGTTTTGTCTTTTTTTTTACGGGGATGAATACCGGTTTTAAATACCATCCTCGATATACGATGAAAAACAGAGCGAGAAGGCCTGGTATACATACCGAAGGCAAGGAGGAAGAGATAAAGGAAGGGAAAAAAGGAAAGATGGAAAGAAGAGGGAAATAAAAAAGAAAAGGGATATAAAAAAGCAAAGAATGGAGAAAGAAAGAAAGAAAGAAAGTAGAAAAAAGTATTCTCAGCAGTTTCCAAGATTGGAGAGGATGTTGTGTGTGTTGGAGGCGCGGGGGTGGAGTTAGAATGGAGGGGGAGAGGAAAATAAGAAAGATGAGGAGGAGGAAATGGGGGTAAAGCAGAGATGTGGGAAGAAGGGTTTAGCGTCCCCAGAATGGAACGGGGTCTCTCCATGAACGACGCCATCACAGAGGGATATAGCAGACAGGTAAAAGATTTTTATGCTCCTGTGTATCCATCTTCAGTTTCAAAAGTGTTCACTCACGCGAGCGCTGAAGGAGGAGGGGGGGGGAGAATAAGAAGGAGGGGGTGGATAGGAAGGAGGGGGGAGTAAGAGGAGGGAGTGGATAGGAAGGAGGGGGGAGGGTTAGGTAGGAGGGGTCGGATAGGAAGAAGGGGGGGAGGGGAATTGCAAAACACAGACGGGGCGGTGCAAGAGGATGCGCAATACACACCAAAGATTTCTTCGTTGTTGTTTTCGTCAAGAGGAACATACAATAAAGAAAATAAAAAAAAACATTTCACAAATGCCCCGGGGAATAGAAACAGGAATAACCATTCGAGGCACAAATACATGTAAAGAAAAGCTGCCACCACGTGAGGAGACAATTTAGGAAGTGATAATATATCGAAACACAAAGGTAAATAACGGAAATGCGAGAGAAGCCCTCAAAACAACATGCACGTATGGTAATAAAAAGAACATAATAACAATAACATTTTAACCAAAAAAGAGACATTGAATTCACGCATGAATACCAAAGACAGAAAACAACAAAAGCAAGAATAAAAAAACAAAGAAACAATGATAACAATTTCAAGAACAGTGAAGCTACTCCTGTAACAATAACAACAACAGCAGCAGAAACACACTTCGATAGATGAAAGAAAATTAAAGAAAAAAAGGAGGAATAGAAGAAAAGATTTAATATTTTCCAAAATTTAGACACCCGAAGAAAAAAAAGAACCAATAGAAAATGAAACAATGATAATGATGCAAATGATTACAAGGGCAACGGTAATGATAATGCCATTATTAACAACGGAAGTAGTAACAATAAGGTTTAAGTTTAAGTAAGTTTATTTACCACCCTGGCTAACTGCTCAGGCGTGGGCAATCGTGATTACAGTGTGACATATTCACATACATTCGACAGAGTACAGTATTCTGTGATTACAGTAATTATACATGGTGAAATGGGAATATGCCATACAGCATGCAAACGTATAAGTTGATCTACCTTTGCCTTTGTGTTTACATAACAATGTTCTGTTGTGTGGTCTATGATTAGTTTAGTCCTTTATTTACCACCCTGGCTAACTGCACAGGCGTGGGCAAGCTGTGGTACATTTGATGCATGGTCAAAGCATTATATAATAGTATTACAGTGTAAATCTAGATCATAACATTATTACGATCTATAATATATCATTTAAAAGAAAAGAACAATCACAGTAATTTATCTACTCATCTACCAAGCCGGCGTACGGCTTGGGCGTGGAAAGGCAATGTAACATTTGATATGTGGTCATGTGATACTACATTCCAAATTTAGGATACAACATAAGTATATCTTCCAAGACATCAGATGATATGAAGTAGTTACATAGTTCTCCATACCTCATGCTAGGTGGTCTGAAAGGCTGTATTACATGGCACTCTGAGATATAATGTACAAGTGTTCGCTTATATTCTTCATTGCATAATTTACACTTAGTTTCTTCAACATTACAGGCTGTACTGACCTGCCAGTACAATCTATATCCCAGCCTGATTCTTGCGGTCACAATATCACACTGTCTTGTTCTTGTTTTGTATAAACCATAGATGAAAACATCTTGCATAAACCGGTCATAGTGCTTTATGCTACAGCTTTCGGGCCGTTGAGAATTAATCGTCAGACAAGTCTTCTTTGAAGGAAGTTTTAATTATGTGTGAAATCCTAGCAAGAGGTACTCCAAGATCTATATCAACACTTTGCTTGTCACATGCTGATTTTGCTAGGCGGTCAGCATGATCATGCCTGGGGATTCCAACATGCGATGGTATCCACACAAAACGTATATCATGGCCTCGTTCTTTTGCACGATACACATTTATCCTTATGTCATTAGCAATATTTCCTGCACCTTTGTCTAGTGTGTTAAGTATTGAAATTAGGGTTTTCTGACCGTAGAGATTTTCACTGGTATAATCTGTAGGAATATTTAAGTCAGTGATAATAACAGGGGAAACTAAGCAATGTTGAAGGTTCTGCTGATTTTATCAATAATACATCGATGATGATGATGATTCTCAACTTTCCATGTATTGATATCATATCATTTTCATCTATTTTCATATTATCATGAAGATGAATCATATTAATGTCTTTTATTGTTAAAGATGAATCATATTAATGTTTTTTTATTTTCAAATGATACGAAAGTTAAAGCTGGATATCACATGTGTTTGAAATAATTCATGATATCATTTTACAAAGCTGAAGAATATCTGAAAACATGAACACGGGAAAAATATATGTATCATTAAATGCATCACCGTTCAAAATGCTATCGATGAATTTAACTAATCTGACGAATAATTTGACAGAATAATTAAGTATTAACTTTTTAGACTGTTGTCAGCCCTCAATATTATCCTGATAATGATATGATTATATGATCAGCCCGGATGCTTCGGTTCATGGAAATCACGATTTTATTGATAATGATAATAACGACAAAAAAAAAAGAATATAATAACAACGGCAAACTGATAATAATCGAAATGATAATCACAGAAACGATGATAATGAATGTAGTGATAATCAGTGGCATAGTGATGATAATGACAATGACAGAGATGATGGTGATGATGATTATAATGATAATGACAAAATCATAACAGCAATGTCAATGTCAGAGATAATTATGGCAGTACTAAGATGAAAAACAAAGGTAAATATAAATATCATAATAAAATGATAATCATAATGAACCTCTCCAATCGGGATTCGATCCCTCACATCCATTGCACGTGCATTGGCGGCGAGGGATCGAATCCCGATCGGAGAGGTTATAATGTTCATGATAAAAATGCGGTAACGTATTATTCCATCTTTCATTAATCATAATGTTCATGGAAAAGATGACGATAAGAGAATTGGAAACCAATGATAATTACAGATTACGAAAAGGAAAATGTTAAGAATATGTGATTAAAACTGTGTTGATGGTGGTATTGATGATGGTGATAAGATGATGGTGATGATAAGATGATGATGATGATGGTGATGATAAGATGACGATAATGATGGTGATGATAGATGATGATGATGATGATGATGATGATGATGGTTATGATAAGATGATGATGATGATGATGATGATAAGATGATGATGGTGATGATAAGATGATGGTAATGGTAAGATGATGATGATAAGATGATTATGATGATAAGATGATGATGGTGATGATAAGATGATGATATGATGACGATGATGGTGATGATAAGATGATGATGATGGTGATGATAAGATGATGATGGTGATGATAAGATGATGATAATGATGGTGATGATAAGATGATGATGATGGTTATGATAAGATGATGATGATGGTGATGATAAGATGATGATGATGATGGTGATAATAAGATGATGATGATAATGACTATGGAGATGGACGTAGAGGTGGAGACGGAGGTGGGGATGATGATGATGATGACGAGAATGATGATGATAATGATAACGACAATAATAATGAAAATGGTGATGATGATGACAACGATGATAATTAGAATGATCATATCGTAATAACAATAATACCAATAACAGTAACGGAAATAATTACCATGATAATACCAAGGATAATGTATTTAACAGTAACAAAGACAAAAAAGTAATGACACACCCTACACAAATCATGTGAAAAAAAAAAACTAGCAAGAATCCAAACCCAATTAGTTAGAGCGCCCCCCCCCCTGCGTGTGACCTGGGCGACAAGGTCATATAATTGGATTATTCCAGGTCATATCACAGCAGCTCCATTACGTTCATCCCGTGAATTAAGGTAATATTTGGTACGCGAGGCAGGTCGTCCGGCGAAGGGAAAGGAGGCTGCATCTTCTCCTTTTAAGGGGTTGGGGAGGGTGGGGTGGGGTGGGGATGGGGGTGGAGGTGGATGCATTTGTTTGGAAATATCTTGTGTGTGTACGTGTGGGTTGTAGAAAATGCATGTACACATATACGCACAAATACACACACACAAGCGCACACGCACACACACAAGCGCACGTACACACACACACACACACACACACACACACACACACATACAGATACATACACTCACACACACACACACACACACACACACACACACACACACTCACACACACACACACACACACACACACACATACACTCACACACACACACACACATACACTCACACACATACACTCACACACACGTACACACACACACACACACACACACACACACACACACACACTCACACACACACACACACACAAGCGCACGTACACACACACACACACACACACACACACACACACACACACACACACACACACACACACACACACACACACACACACTCACACACACACACACACACACACACACACACACATACACTCACACACACACACACACACATACACTCACACACATACACTCACACACACACACACACACACACACACACACACACACACACACACACACACACACACACACTCACACACACACACACACACAAGCGCACGTACACATACACACACACACACACACAAGCGCGCAAACACACACACACACACACACACACACACACATACACACACACACACACGCACACACAACACACACACACACAAACGAGCTAGTAGTAATGTAAAAATCATTATGCTTGTTAACACTTTTCGCTGTTTGCATCAACAGAAAAGCACCTAGATATTGACGATACAAATGACTGGAAATATTAATGTACCTGAAAACAAAATGGCTCTTTTTGGCAATAACAAATAGCTACTTAACATAAAACTTGACATATAATGGCCACATGAAAATATAACGCAGATCTAATATTTTCCTTTAACCTCACGACGCATTTTCTTCACAGCTGATAGCTTCCGTGACATGACCATTAAGGCAATCTGCACATAACAGGCGAAAGTTGAATGCCAGTGCCACTTTATGACACGTGGAAAAATAAAGTGTCTTAGAGTGGGTACTAAAGTGCATAATTACACTGACAATGATATAGTAGCACATGATAATAGTTAGTTTTTAGCCATTTCTCACGAATGCTATGTAGTCCCCTCGGTGTCACGATGGAGCTAATATACACAGCATGATGATGATTATGATAACACAGAAATTGGTAGTGATGATGTTGGTCATATTTTTAGTGCAAAAAAACAACAAATAGAAATGATGTATAGGTTGATGATAATAACTATAAATTCACTACTGCTACTATTACTACTACTATTACATATGTTCATGATGATAATGGTAAATAAGATTTTGATGACGATGATGATAATGAAAAAGTATAAATGATAGAGTAATTTTATTAGAAAACAGAAGTAATAACAATAGTAACGTTAATTATGAAGATAATAAGAGTAATAATATAAACAATCATGACCATCCAACTCCACATTAACGTCATCATCATCATCACAACCCCCTGATCATCACTCTTTTCTACAAACCCCTTCCCTTCCACCTTCACGCCATCCAGCCTCCGCTCCCTCCCCATCTCCCCCTCCCTCCACAAATTCTAAGACTTCCTCTCTCTCCGACACCCCCTACCCTCTTTTATACACCCCCCATTAAAAAGCGCCCCCTCCCTCCTCCCTCCCCCCTCTCCCCCTCCATCCACAAATCCCAAGACCTCCCCCCTCTCCGACCACCCCATCCCCCTAAAAGCCCCCCTCCCTTCCCCTCTCCCCCTCCCTCCACAAATTCCAAGACCCCCCTTCTCTGACACCCCCCCAAAAGTACCCCCACCATCCTTCCTCCCCCCTCTTCCCTTTCCCCCCCCCCTCCCTCCACAAATCCCAAGACCTTCCCCCCTTCTCCGACAGCCCCATCCCCCCTTTTCTCCCACCCCCTAAAAAAAAAAAAAAAAAAAAAAAAAAAAAAAAATACCCACACTCATACCAAGTCACGCCGCCGGGTACTTCATAAGCCGTCGTGGCCCGGCAGCCGCCAAAGGACTTCTTGAGTTGTAAGTGCTTTTATTGGTCCTTCGATATACTTGTCACATAAAGCTTGGCCCGTGAACAGTGGGTCGTATAACAGGTAGCTTGTGACAGTCTCTCGGCGATGGATGGGGTGGGTAGGGGGGGGGGGGGGGGGGCGGGGGGGGGGGTGTTGAGGGGTGCCTGTGTAAAGGGTATTGGTAGGGGGTGGGTAGGTGGGTAGGGTGGGGGGGTGGGCGGGTGGGGGGGTGGGCGGGTGGGGGGGTGGGCGGGTGGGTGGGGGGGTGTAGAGGGGTGGCTATGTAAAGGGAGTTGGTAGGTGGTGGGTGGGTGGGTGGGTATTGAGGGGTGGCTATGTAAAGGGTGTTGGTAGGTGGGTGGGTGGGTGGGTGTTGAGGGGAGCCTGTGTAAAGGGTGTTGGTAGGGGGTGGGTGTGGATGGAAGGTGGGTGGGTGGGTGTTAGTAGGAAAGGTTTGATATGTGTGGGTCCTCGTTGTAAGGGTTTAGTGGGTGTGGGCGTGGGGTGGGTGTAGAGTAGGTGTGGATGGGTGCGGGTGTTGGTGGGTGGGTGTAGGTGATGCGGGTTTGGGGATGTGTTTGGGTCTAATTAGTGTTTTATCTTTTTTTTTTTTTTTTTTTTTTTTTTTTTTGGGAAAGTATGGGTATGTGCATGTGAGTGGGTGTAAGTGGTGGGGGTTTTAAGGGTGTAGGTGTGGGTGTATATGTGTGAGATGTTGGGGTGTTAGAAGAAGGATTTTGTTTTAATACGTGTGAGTGTATGTGTGTGTGTGTGTAAGCTAGTGTGTATTTGTCTGTGTCAAATATATATATATTTTTTTGCGTGCTTACGGGCGCCCGTGCATCTATCTGTGTGTGTGTGTGTGTGTATGTGTGTGTGTGTCTGTGTGTGTGTGTACGCGCGGATGAGCACAGAGGACCGTGTGCGTTGGGAATAATAAGCTGCCACGTACACACAAATAAGCACGGACACGGAAACTTTGGAGCTCATCAGTAAAGATCTAATCAGATTTGAAAAGAAAAAAATAGCGTTTTTTTTTCTTTTTTTCGTCACCCTTTCTTTGCTTTAATTTCTCCGCCCCGTCCTCCCCCCCCCCCCCGATTTTTTTTCTCTCTCTTACTATCATCATTAACAAAAGTACCACACAAAATTTCCATACTCCCCTCCCCACGTACCCCCACCCCCACCTATTCTTCTCTTCAACCCTTCACTCTTTCTCTCCGTGTCTCTAACTCTCTCCTCACCAACAACATTGAAAAAAAGAAAGAATAAAAAAGGAAAGAGAGAGAGAGAGAGAGAGAGAGAGAGAGAGAGAGAGAGAGAGAGAGAGAGAGAGAGAGAGAGAGAGAGAGAGAGAGAGAGAGAGAGAGAGAGAGAGAGAGAGAGAGAGAGAGAGAGAGAGAGAGAGAGATAAAACATACACCCCATATCCCCTATTCACCCCTAGTCCTCCCCTGACTTACTCCACCCCTACTTCTCCCAACCCCAAGTTTATCCTCACCCCCATCCCTATGAACCACCCCCTTCACCCATAGCCCTCCCCAGATTTGCTCCCACCCCCACCCCTACCAACCCCCATCCCTCCAATGCACCACTGCTCCCTACCCTTCCAACCCATATTCCCATATTCACACATAACCCCCCCCCCAAAAAAAAAAAAAAAAACACCTAAACCTCACCCAAACTCCTTCAAACCCCTATCCCCCAAATACACTCCTAGTCCCCCCAGCACCCTAACCTCACCCCAACTCCTACCCACCCCCATTCCCATATTCACCCCTAGTCCTCCCCATTCACCCTAACCTCACCCCAACCCCTACCCACCCTCATCCGCCCAATACACCCCTAACCCTCCCCCAACACCCTAATCGCTCCCCAAACTCCTTCCAACCCCAACTCAACCCTCCCCCTCTCCCCTCCCCAATACCTTCCAAACCCTCCCCCCAACTCAACCCTCCCCCTCCCCCTTCCCCCCAACACCCTAACCTCCACCCCTCCCCCCAAACCCCTTCCAATCCCAACTCAACCCTCCCCCTCCCCCCTCCCCCCAAACCACTTCCAACCCCAACTCAACCCTCCCCCTCCCCCCTCCCCCCAAACGTCTTCCAACCCCAACTCAACCCTCCCCCCCAATACACCTCCACCCCTCCCCCCCAAACCCTTCCAATCCCAACTCAACCCTCCCCCTCCCCCCTCCCCCCAAACCACTTCCAACCCCAACTCAACCCTCCCCCTCCCCCCCCCTCCCCCCAAACGTCTTCCAACCCCAACTCAACCCTCCCCCCAATACACCTCCACCCCTCCCCCAAACCCCTTCCAACCCCAACTCAACCCTCCCCCTCCCCCCTCCCCCCAAACCCCTTCCAACCCCCCTCCCCCCTCCCCCCCACCCCCCTAATCCCTCGCTCGCGGGCGCAACCGGGCCCCACGCGAGCGACTGAGAAATAGGACAGACGGGCCACCCAACTTTCCCAATAAACATTATTGATGATGATTATTTCTGTCCTTGTTCATTACCTACGGCGCGAGAACCCGGGGACTGATGAGCGAGACTAATTCATGAGGAGGAGGAAGGAGGGGAATGAGGAGAGGGAAGGAGGGGAAAGAGGAGAGGGAAGGAAGGAAGCGAGGAGAGGGAAGGAGGGAAGCGAGGAGAGGGAAGGAGGGAAGCGAGGAGAGGGAAGGAGGGAAGCGAGGAGAGGGAAGGAGGGAAGCGAGGAGACGGAAGGAGGGGAATGAGGAGAGGGAAGGAGGGAAGCGAGGAGAGGGAAGGAGGGAAGCGAGGAGAGGGAGGGGGAGGGTTAGAGGAGGAGGAGGTGGTGGTGGAGGGGGAAGGAGGAAAGCGAGGAGAGGGAGGGGGAGGCTTAGAGGAGGAGGAGGAGGAGGCGGTGGTGGAGGGGGAGGAGGTGGTTGAAAGGGAGGAGGAGGAGGGAAGCGAGGAGAGGGAAGGAGCGAAGCAAGGAGAGGGAGGGAGAGGGTTAGAGGAGGAGGAGGAGGAGGAGGCGGTGGTGGAGAGGGAGGAGGTGGTTGAAAGGGAGGAGGAGGAGGGAAGCGAGGAGAGGGAAGGAGGGGAATGAGGAGAGGTAAGGAGGGAAGCGAGGAGAGGGAAGGAGGGGAATGAGGAGAGGTAAGGAGGGAAGCGAGTTGAGGGAAGGAGGGGAATGAGGAGAGGGAAGGAGGGAAGCGAGGAGAGGGAAGGAGGGGAATGAGGAGAGGGAAGGAGGGAAGCGAGGAAAAAGAGGGGTGGGTAAGAGGAGGTGGAGGTGGAAGGCGAGGAGGTGGTTGAAAGGGAGGAGGTGGAGGGAAGCGAGGAGAGGGAAGGAGGGGAATGAGGAGAGGGAAGGAGGGAAGCGAGGAGAGGGAAGGAGCGAAGCAAGGAGAGGGAGGGGGAGGTGGTGGTGGTGGAGGGGGTAGCGGAAAGGGAGGAGGAGGAGGAGGAGGTGGTGGTGGAGGGGGAGGTGGTGGTGGAGGGGGAGGAGGTGGTGGAAAGGGAGGAGGAGGAGGAGGAGGAGGAGGAGGAGAAGGAGGAGGAGGAGGAGGAGGAGGTGGTGGTGGTGGTAGAGGTGGTGGAGGAGGAGGAGCGGGAGGTGGTGGAGGGGGAGGTGGGAGAGGTGGTGGAGGTGGTGTCGAGGGAGGAGGTGGTGGAGGAGGAAGAGGAGGAGGCGGCGGTGGGGGAAGTGGTGGTGGAGGAGGAGGGGGAGGAAGAGGAGGGGTAGGAGAGAGATGCAAGGAGGAGTTGGAGGAGTAGGAGGAAGAGGAGAGATGATGAAAGAGAGAAGGTGGAGGAGTTGGAGGAAGAGGAAGGACGGAAAGCAGAAAATAGTAGAGAAAAGGAGGAAGATATTGGAGGAGGTAGAGGAATAAGAGGTGAGAGAAAGAGGTAAAAGTGAAAAAGGAGGAGGAAGCGAAGGAGAAGGAGAAGAAAAAGGAGGAGGAAGAGAAAAAGGAGGAAGAGGAAGCAGGAGAAGAACGGAAGGAGAGAGTCAGAGAGAGGAAGGAGGAAAAAGAGGAGGAAGTAGAGAAAAGACATAGAATTGCAGAATGAGAGTGATGTGAGAGGAAGCGGAGATCGAATAAGGGAACAAAAAAGAAGATGAAGAAGGAACTGAAGCAGGAGAAATAAAAGAGAAATAAGAAAGTTGAAAAAGAGAGAGTGAAGGCTGGCGTGAAGGCCCCCTAGACTGATAAACAAAACCAGTCTCTCTCTTTCTCTCTTTCTCTCTCTCTCTCTCTCTCTCCCTCTATTTCTCTCTCTCTCTCTCTCTCTCTCTCTCTCTCTCTCTCTCTCTCTCTCTCTCTCTCTCTCTCTCTCTCTCTCTCTCTCTCTCTCTTTCTCATCCTCGCTTTTTCTCTCTCTTTCCTCTCTCTCTCTCTCGTCCTCAAGCAGAAAACGAATGAACAAATGAATAAAGAAAGGAAGGAATAAATGGAAGAAGGAGAGAAGAAAATGATGAAAATAAAGAGATGAAGGAAGAAGACAGAGGAGCGATTACCCAACTGATAAAAGGTACTCATTAAGGAGGAAACAGGAGATGAAGGAGGGAGGAAACGAAGGAAATAAGGAAAGGAAGTAGGATGGAGGAGGAAGGGAGAAAGGAAGACATAGGGGTAGGAAGGAGGGGAGGGGGGGAGGGAGAGACGAGAGGTGAGAGGGAGAGAGAGGAAAAATATTAGTGGCGTTATTTCTAATTATTATCTCAAATTCTTATCGTGATTAGGAGAGAGTATGAAAGGGGTAATGATAGATAGATAGATAGATAAACAAGTGAATAGATAAGAGTTAAAGAGTGAGATTACCACATAAAGACAGATAAGCAGCTAGAGAGATATCACAGATTAGATAGATAGATAGAAAGATATATCGAGAGATAGAGAAAGGTTGGTAGATAGATTGATTGATAAAGGCAGAAAGAGAACATGAGAGAGAGAGAGAGAGAGAGAGAGAGAGAGAGAGAGAGAGAGAGAGAGAGAGAGAGAGAGAGAGAGAGAGAGAGAGAGAGAGAGAGAGAGAGAGAGAGAGAATAAGATCAAGAAGGAGAGAATAAGAGCGAAAGAGAGAGAGAATAAGAGCGAGAGAGAGAGATAATAAGAGCGAGAGAGAGAGAGAATAAGAGCAAGAGAGAAGGAGAGAATAAGAGCGAAAGAGAGAGAGAATAAGAGCGAGAGAGAGGGAGTATACGAACGAGAGAGAGAGAGAGAGAGATAATAAGAGCGAGAAAGAGAGAGAATAAGAGCAAGAGAGAAGGAGAGAATAATAACGAAAGAGAGAGAGAATAAGAGCGAAAGAGAGAGAGAATAAGAGCGAAAGAGAGAGAGAATAAGAGCGAGAGAGAGAGAGAATAAGAGCGAGAGAGAGAGAGAATAAGAGCGAGAGAGAGAGAGAATAAGAGCGAGAGAGAGAGAATAAGAGCAAGAGAGAAGGAGAGAATAATAACGAAAGAGAGAGAGAATAAGAACGAAAGAGAGAGAGAATAAGAGCAAAAGAGAGAGAGAATAAGAGCGAGAGAGAAAGAATAAGGACGAAGGAGAGAGAGAATAAGAACGAGAGAGAGAGAGAGAGAGAGAGAGAGAGAATAAGAGCGAAAGAGAATGAATAAGAGCGAGAGAGGGAGAGAGAATAAGAGTGTGCGTGAGAGAGAGAATAAAAGCGAGAAAGAGAGAATAAGAGCGAGAGAGAAAGAATAAGAGCGAGAGAGAGACAATAAGATCGAGAAGGAGAGAATAGGAGCGAAAGGGAGAGAGAATA
>NC_091552.1:39237385-39247385 GCF_042767895.1 Penaeus vannamei
TTCAACTATTGTTATTACTATTGTTATCATTGTTGTTGTTATTATTTCTATCGTTATCATTGTTATTATTATTATTATGATTATGACTAACATCATTATTATCATTATCATTACTAATACTGTTATAATCATCATTATCATTTTCATTTTGAGCATTATCATTATTGGCATTATTAGTATTATCATTGTCAATGTTGTTATTATCATTATCCATGCTGTTATTATCATGATCATTATTATTATCAATCATGATGATCATCACCATGATCATCATTATCATCATTACCATGATTGTTGATATCCTTATTACTGTCTTCATCAAGTTTATTATCATAATAATTAGTAGAAGTATTAACAAAAGTACTACTACTAGTCCTAGGAGAATACTATTGAAGTTATTAACGCATTATCAGTATTGCTACACTATCACTGATGTATTAATTAATTGCATATTTCTTATTATTAGCATCAATATTAGTATCGTGTTCATCATTGCAGTAGTTATTGATACAGGGAAAATGATGATCACTATGTCATCATCACTATAATCATCAGTACTTCATAGCGCGCTTATCATAACCATAACCGCCTAACTACCCATTCACCATAAACAATCAGTACATCCATTCAAAGATAATCACCCTTTTATTGCTCAATTATTTACATCCCACGACGTTCCCCGATGACGCAATAACTGAATCGACAGAAAGGACGTTAAAAAGAGTTTCCGAAATGGAACTGACTGGATTCCCGTTCCCATTCTCCTTTTGTGGCGACGTTGCCTTTGTCTTTGGCAATATTGCAGAGGCATTTGTTATTGTTTTGTCTCGGTGGCGACAGTTTTAGAGGTCGGTTCGAGTTTTATGATTATTTCTTAGGTACAAACAGCCTCGGAGGTGAGCTAAGGGGTGAGCGGAAGGGGGAAAGGGACTAGATAGGGCGTATTTGTAACTGGATTTCCCCTCTTCTCCTGTCTCCCCCTCTCTCTCTCTCCCCTCTACCCCACCATCCCTTCGTCTGATTTCCTCGTCCCCTTGGCTGTTCCCTTATCTCGCCTCCCTTTCCCCCTCAAGGCCACACGTATTCTCTATCCTCCCCAGCTCCCTCGTCTCAATACCCCCTCCCCCCATCCCCCGCCCCCGGTCCTTCCCCTCATGCGGTTAGTACATGCCTGACTGTAGGTCGTTATGCAGCTACTGTCAAGGGAACTGCTATCATCTTGCAGGTGTGTCAGCTGAGGTCAGCGCTAACAGACGGTGACCAGAGCGCACTCGGAGGAAACTCTATTTGCATAATACCATATCGGGGCCTCCTCTTCCTCCTCCCTTTCGCTCTTCCCACTTCCCTATCCCTCCCTCTTTTGTTCTAATTCTCTTATCTTTCCCCATTTCTGCATTTCATTCTCACTTTTTCCTACCTCCTCCTTCGCTCTACCTCTTTTCCCTTTCTCTCTCTGAAGCCTTATCTCATTTTCCTCCTTCTCTTCTTCCTCATCTTTTATCGCCTCCTTCTCTCTTTGAGTCGGCCTTTCTCTCTCCACAACAGGAAATTGCGGTTTAGACTGTGAGAGACAGATAAACAGGTCAGATTGATAGTTAAACAGCGAAATAGACTGAAAACGGTTGGAGATGAAGAGATATATTGATAGATAGAAAGATATTTAATTAATGGATGAATAGATGAATAGATAGAAAAAGCGATAGATGAATAGTTAGATAATCACTGCATCTTTAAAGACAAAAAGGCAGACGAACAGAAAGAAAATAGATGGATAGATAGATTCATAGACAGAAGAATGTATCCATGAATGATGATTAATGATCAATCGATATATATATATATATATATATATATATATATATATATATATATATATATATATATATATATATATATATATATATATATATAGGCAGCTAAGATAATCAAATAGAAAAAAATAGAATAGACATAATGATTAATAGATTGATACACACACTGGAACGTCAGACAATCAAGTAGAAAGTGAGATAGGTGTATGTCATTAAAAACCTAAACATAAAAAGGTAGTGAGTGAGATAAAGAAACACCAGCAGAAGAAAGAAAGAAAGAACGAAAGAAAGAAAGAGAAAGAGAGGGAGAGAGAGAGAGAAAGAGAAAGAGAAAAAGAGAGAGAGAAAGAGGAAGAGAGAGAGAGAGAGAGAGAGAGAGAGAGAGAGAGAGAGAGAGAGAGAGAGAGAGAGAGAGAGAGAGAGAGAGAGAGAGAGAGAGAGAAAGAGAGAGAGAGAGAGAGAGAGAGAGAGAGAGAGAGAGAGAGAGAGAGAGAGAGAGAGAGAGAGAGAGAGAGAGAGAGAGAGAGAGAGAGAGAGAGAGAGAGAGAGAGAGAGAGAGAGAGAGAGAGAGAGAGAGAGAGAGAGAGAGAGAGAGAGAAGGTCCCCAAGCACCGATAGACCAAGAGACAAAAGGAACACTTCCAGAAGAGAGAAAGAAAGAAAGAAACAGAACGAAACGAAAGAAAGAAAATTAGAGACAGAAACATCGAAAGAGGAGAGAAAAGTCCCCAAGCGCCGACAAACCACGAAACAAAGGAAATAAGAAAAGAAAGACAAAACAGAACGAAACGAAAGAGAGAGAGAGAGAGAGAGAGAGAGAGAGAGAGAGAGAGAGAGAGAGAGAGAGAGAGAGAGAGAGAGAGAGAGAGAGAGAGAGAGAGAGAGAGAGGGAGAGAGTGAGAGAGAGAGAGAGAGAGAGAGAGAGAGAGAGAGAGAGAGAGAGAGAGAGAGAGAGAGAGAGAGAGAGAACGGAAACAGCGAAAAAGAAATTTAGAAAAGTTCCCAAACACCGACAAAAAACGAGACAAAAGAAATATGAGCAGAAATACGAAAAAAAGAGAGAAAGAGAGAAAGACAGAAACACCGAAAGAGAAAGAAAGAAAACTACCCAAACACCGACAAACCCCAGAACAAAAGAAACAAAAAAAGAGACAAAAAAAAAGAGAGAAAGAAAGAGAGATACAGAAACAGCGAAAGAGAAAGAAAGAAAAGTCCCCAAACACCGACAAACCCCAAAACAAAAGAAAAAAAAAAAAAAAAAAGAGAGAGAGAAAGAAAGAGAGAGACAGAAACAGCGAAAGAGAAAGAGAGAAAAGTACCCAAGCCCCAAGGAGCGGCACAGAAGCAAGGGAGACAGCAGAGATCAGAATAAAGTGTGATATACATGACAGGGCGCCGAGGCGGGATCAGCGCGGCCGAGCCATTAAGCCTCTCATCATCTGAGGAGAACAGAGGAGCAGATCCGGCCCTGAGGGACAGGTCCAGGGAGGGGGGGGAGGGGGTTGAGGTGGAGGGAAGGAGAGGTGGAGGGGGATAGGGGGGAGGGGGGAGGGAGGTGGAGGGAAGGAGGGGGGAGAGGGAGGAGGGGGGGCTTGAGGGATGGGGGGAGGGGGGGGGCTGGGGGAAGGGGGGAGGGGGGTAGGTGGAGGGAAGAGGGGGATAGGAGGTGAGGGGCGGGTTGAGGGATGGGGGATGGAGGGGGGAGAGGGGGGTGGAGGGACAGGTTGAGGGGTTGAGATGGAGGGAAGGAGGGATGGAGGGGGGAGGGGGATAGGGGGGTAGGTGGGGGAAGGGGGATAGGGGGGTAGGTGGGGGAAGGGGGATAGGGGGGTGGAGGGATGGGGGGAGGGAGTAGGGGGGTGGAGGGACAGGTTGAAGGATGGAGGGAAGGGGGAGCTGAGGTGGAGGGAAGGAGGGAAGAGGGATAGAGGGGGAGCTGAGGTGGAGGGACAGGTCGAGGGATGGGGGGAAGGAGGGAAGGGGGGGGGGCTGAGGTGTAGGGATGGGGGGATGGAGGGGGGATAGGGGGTGGAGGGACAGGTCGAGGGAAGGAGGGGGTATTGGGGGTGGAGGGATAGGTCGAGGGAGGGTCTGAGGGGGTGGATGGAAGGTGGAGGGATTGGGGCGGGGGAAGGAGGCAAAGGGGGAGGAATGGAGGCGCGAGGGTGGAGGGATCAGAAGGTGGAAGGACGGTGGAAGGTGGAGGGATGGGGTCGGATGGATAGAGGGATGGAGGGACGAGGGGCGGGTGGGGGAAGGATATGGGAGTGGATGGCAGATAGACTGGGGGACGAGGGGAGGGGACTAAGAGGGTGGGGGATAGGAGGGCGAGGGGAGGAGGGTATAGGGGGTAGGAAATAATGGAAGGTGGAGGGATGGGGGTCAGGGAGAAGGGGGTGGAGGGAAGAAGGAATGTGGGACAGAAAGCTAGAAGGGGATGGGGGGAAACGAAGAAGGGAGGGGTGCAGGGCTAAAGAAGGGACGAAGGGGGAGGGACGGAAGGCTAAGAAGGTAGAGGGATAAAGTAAGAAGGGAGGGAAGACTAATGGAGGGAAGGATGGAGGGACAGAGAGCCAAGAGAGTGGAGGGGTAATGGAATGAGAAATAGTGGGTTGAGGAGATGGAGGGAAGGCGGCCAAGGGGGTGGAAGGAAGAGAGAAGGAAAGGCGGAGGGCTAAGAGGGTGGAAGGATAAAGAAAGGGTAGAAGGATAAGGAGAAAGAAGAGACGCAGGGAAGAGGAACAGAGAGCTAAAAGGTGAAGGAACGAGGGAATGAAATCCAAGGGTAAAGGATAGAAGGACGAAGTAATATCTGACGGAGGGCTAGAGATCGAAGAGACGATAGAATAAAGGGACGAAGGGAAGCCAAAGAACGAGATACAAGACCCTGAGGGACGAAAGAACACAGAGATAAAAGGGAGTAAAAGAAGATATGAATAAGACGCCAAAGGACAAAAGAAATAGGGACGAAGGAAGTCAATAAACGATAGATAGACGCTAACGGACGAAAGAACAGAAATAAAGAGAGGTCAATAAACGATAGATAGACGCTAAGGGACGAAAGAACAGAGAGATAAGAGGAAGTAAAAAAAGCTATGAATAAGACGTCAAGGGACGAAAGAAATAGGGACGAAGGGGAGTCAATAAACGATAAATAAGACGCTAAGGGACGAAAGAATACACCGATGAAGGGAAGTAAAAGAACGAGAAGGACGAAGGGACAAAAATCAAGAGACGAAGAGAAGACGTCAGAAGAATCGAGGGACAGAGAGAGGGAAATAAAGGAGGGAACGAAAGAAAAGGGGAAGCAATTATTTTTTTAAGAAAGTGTAAGAAGAGAAGAAACAATAAGTGGAGGAAAAAGGAAGGAGGGATCGAAGGAAAAGAGGAAGAAATGATAAAAAAAGGGCAAGAAGAGAAGAAGAAACAATAAGTAGAGGAAGAAACTGGAGGAAAAAGGATGGAGGGATCGAAGGAAAAGAGGAAGAAATTATTTTTTAAAGAAAAGGTAAGAAGAGAAGAGACAAAATAAGTGGAGGAAGAAATTGGAGGAAAAAGGAAGGAGGAATCGAAGGAAAGAGGAAGAAATTATTTTAAAAAAAGGTAAGAAGAGAAGAAGAAAAAATAAGTGGAGGAAGAAAGTGGAGAAAAAAGAAAGGAGGGAACGAAATAAAAGGGGAAGCAATGAATTTTAAAGAAAGGGTAAGAAGAGAAGAAGAAACAATAAGCGGTGGAAGAAATTGGAGGAAAAAGGAAGGAGGGAACGAAAGAAAAGGGGAAGCAATGAATTTTTAAAGAAATGGTAAGAAGGGAAGAAGAAACAAGTAGAGGGAGAAAGTGGAGAAAAAAGGAAGGAGGGATCGAAGGAAAAGGGGAAGCAATGATTAAAAAAAACGGAAAGAAGAGAAGAAGAAACAATAAGTGGAGGAAGAAAGTGGAGGAAAAAGGAAGGAGGGATCGAAGGAAAAGAAGAAGCAATGAATTTTTAAAGGAAGGGTAAGAAGAGAAGACGAAACAATAAATGGAGGAGAAAGTGGACGAAAAAGGAAGAAGGGATCGAAGGAAAAGAAGAAGCAATGATTTTTTAAAGGAAGGGTAAAAAGAGAAGAAGAAACAATAAATGGAGGAAGAAAGTGGAGGAAAAAAGAAGGAGGGATCGAAGGAAAAGAGGAAGAAATGATTTAAAAAAACGGAAAGAAGAGAAGAAGAAACAATAAGTGGAGGGAGAAAGTGGAGGAAAAAGGAAGGAAGGAACGAAAGAAAAGGGGAAGCAACTGATTTTTAAAGGAATGGTAAGAAGGGAAGAAGAAACAATAAATGGAGGAAGAAAGTGGAGGAAAAAAGAAGGAGGGATCGAAGGAAAAGAGGAAGAAATGAACATTTAACGAAAGGGTAAAAAGAGAAGAGACAAAATAAGTGGAAGAGAGAGTTGAGGAAAAAGGAAGGAGGGATCGAAGGAAAAGAGGAAGAAATTATTTAAAAAAAGGGTAAGAAGAGAAGAGGCAAAATAAGTGGACGAGAGAGTGGAGGAGAAAGAAAGGAGGGATCGAAGGAAAAGAGGAAGAAATCATTAAAAAAAAACGGAAAGAAGAGAAGAAGAAACAAGTGGAGGAAGAAAGTGGAGGAAAAAAGAAGGAGGGATCGAAGGAAAAGAGTAAGAAATGATTTTTTTACGAAAGGGTAAAAAGAGAAAACACAAAATAAGTGGAAGAGAGAGTGGAGGAGAAAGTGGAGAGCCTGGGCGGAGGGTGGGCGTGCTGGGTGGTTTATCATACCTGATTTAAGGTTGTAGGAGAGTTTAGAGGAAATTAGGAGGCTTAACTGGAATGCTGCTGCTGAACTCGCACTCTTATTTATGCTCAGTTTTTGTGAACTCTTTCATTTATAGCTCCTTCTCTTTCCTTCCTTGTGTGTTCCCCTTTTCCTCTTGTCATCCGCCTTCTCCTTCTTCTTCACCATTTCTCGCTTGTGCTCCTTATTTATTTTCTCCTCCTTCTCTTTCCTTCCTTGTGTTCCTTATTTATCTTCTCCTTCTCTCTTCTTCCCTTGTGTTCCTTTTTCATCTTGTCCTCCTCCTTCTCTCTTCCTTCCTTGTGCTCCTTATTTATTTTCTTCTCCTTCTCCTTTCTTCCCTTGTGTTCCTTTTTCATCCTGTCCTCCTCCTTCTCTCTTCCTCCCTTGTGCTCCTTATTTATCTTTTCTTCATCCCTTGTGTTCCCTTTTCATCCTGTCCTCAGCCTTCTCCTCCTTCTCCCTTTCTCCCCTGTGCTCTTTATTTATCTTCTCCTTCTCCCTTCCTTCCTTGTGTTGTTCTTTCTTCATCCTGTCCTACACCTTCTATTCCTCCCCTGTGCTCTTTATTTATCTTCTCCTCCTTCTCATTCCGTCCTTTTGCCCCTTATTCATCTCTTCCTACTTCTTCCTTCCTCCTCTTGCACTTCTTCCTAATGATTCTCCTCTTCCTTCGTCTCGTCACTCTTCCATCTGTTTATATACCCTCTCTCTTCCTTCTCTATTTCTTCTCTTTCTCCTCCTTCTTCCTCCCTTTTGAACTCTTCCCTCTTTCTGCATGACATGATACGCTTTTTTTCTTCTTTTCCCCTCTTTCTGCATGACGAAATACTCAGCACCCTCTTCTCCATCTTCCTCATCCTTCTTCCTCCTTTTTTCTGCATGACGAAATGCGAATTAACCTCTTCTTCCTCTTCCTTCTCCTCCTCCTGCATGACGAAATACTTAGTAGCCTCTTTTCCATCCTTCTCCTCCTTCTCCTTCCTCCTCATCTTCCTTCCCCCTCTCTTTTTGAACTCCTCCTCCTTCTGCATGACGAAATGCTTAGTAGCCTCTTCTTTTTACTTCCTCCTCTTCCTTCTCCTCTTTTTCCTCCCTTCTTTCTGCATGGCGAAATACTTAGCACTCTCTTCTCCATCCTCCTCCTCCTCTTTCTTCCCCTCCTCTCCTTCTGAATTCCTCCCTCTTTCTGCATGACGAAATGCTTAGTAGCCTCTTCCCCAGACTTCTCCTCTTCCCTCACCTTTCTTCCCCCCTCACCTTCTGAACTCCTCCCTCTTTCTGCATGACGAAATGCTTAATAGCCTCTTCCTTTACTCCTTCCGTCTTTTCATTCTCTTCTTCTTCCTCCCTCTTTCTGCATGACGAAACACTTAGTAGCTATTCCATCCTCCTCCTCCTCTTTCTCCCCATCTTTCTCCTCCTCCCTCTTCCTCCCTCTTTCTGCATGACGAAATCCTTAGCACCCTCTTCTCCATCCTCCTCCTCCTCTTTCCACCTCATCTCTCTCCTCCTCCTTCTTCCTCCCTCTTTCTGCATGACGAAATGCTTAATAGCCTCTTCCTTTACTCCTTCCGTCTTTTCATTCTCTTCTTCTTCCTCCCTCTTTCTGCATGACGAAACACTTAGTAGCTATTCCATCCTCCTCCTCCTCTTTCTCCCCATCTTCCTCCTCCTTCCTCCTTCCTCCTTCTTTCTGCATGACGAAATACTTAGTACCCTCTTCTCCATCCTCCTCTTCCTCTTTCCACCCCCTCTCTCTCCTCCTCCTTCTTCCTCCCTCTTTCTGCATGACGAAATGCTTAATAGCCTCTTCCTTTACTCCTTCCGTCTTTTCATTCTCTTCTTCTTCCTCCCTCTTTCTGCATGACGAAATCCTTAGCACCCTCTTCTCCATCCTCCTCCTCCTCTTTCCACCTCATCTTCCTCCTCCTTCCTCCTTCCTCCCTCTTTCTGCTTGACGAAATACTTAGCACCCTCTTCTCCATCCCCCTCCTCCTCATCTTTCCTCCTCCTCCTTCTTCCTCCCTCTTTCTGCATGACGGAATACGGAGCAAATGACGACCACCCGCTAATGAGTGCAACTGGCGATGCAATGGCAATCAACATTATGTACCCATTCAGGTCCTACTAATCCTTCGCCAAAGATCAGGTAATATGTATGGAAGACAATGGTGGCCTGAACAATGGTGGGTATTAATACCTCGTGTGTTCAGGGGTGGGGGTGGGGGGATGGGGGTGGTGGTATTGGGATCATTGTGACGAGGGGTGGGTGGGAGGGAGGTCGGGGATGAGGGAAGGGGGTAGTAATGGGAGTGGGAGTGGGAGTGGGTGAGGGGGATATTGGGATCGTTGTGGGGAGGGGAGTGGGGAGGGGTGGGGGGCTGGGGTGGTATTGGGATCATTGTGACGTGGGGTGGGTGGGAGGGAGGTGGGGGATGAGGGTAGTAGTGGGAGTGGGAGTGGGTGAGTGGGGTGGGGGATATTGGGGTCATTGTGACGAGGGGGGTGGGGAGGGAGAAGGGGGAGGTTGGGTTTACTGTGACGAGGAGGGGTGGAAAGGGGGTGGGGGAGGAGGGGGATGTTGGGCTTACTGTGACGAGGGGGGTGGGAGGGAGGGGGTGAGGGAGGGGAGGGGGAAGGATGGGAAATGTTGGGTTTACTGTGACGAGGAGTGGTGGGGAGGAGGGTAGTTGTGGGTAGTGGTAGGGGGAGGGGGAGGTTGGGTTCATTGTGACGAGGGGGTGGGGGAAGGATAAGGATGGTGGGTTCACTGTGACGAAGGGGTGGGGGGAGGGGGTGGTTGGGAGAGAGAAAGAGGGGAATGTTGGGTTCATTGTGACAAGGGGGTGAGGGAAGGGAATGGGGGGGGAGGAGAAGGGGGTACTTAAGGTTTAAGGGGATGAGGGGAAGGGGATAGAAGGGGGATGGGGGGAAGGGGGTAGAAAGGGGGTGGGGGATTTTGGGTTCACTGTGACGAGGGAATGGGGGGTAGTGGGAAGGGAGAGGGGGAAGGATGGGAGGAGGGGTTATTGGATGCTAAGAGGATGGGTTTGAGTGGAGGAAAGGGGGAGGGGAAGGGGAGAGGGGGTAATAGGGTTAATGGGCATAGGGGTTTTGTAGAGGGGGAGAGGGGAAGGTGTTGGAGGGTCGTGGGAGGATGGGGAGGGAGAAGGGAGGGTGGAGGGGAGGGGAGAGGATACTTGGGGATATTGGGTACAATATGACGATGGGGTTAGGGGAGGGGGATGGGGTTAGGGGGATAGGGGGGATGCTTAATGTTGAAAGGAAGGCGATGCTTGGTAGGAGGGGGTGGGGGAGCATGGGTAATGGGGAGGGGGAGCATGGAGAGGGGGAGGCGATACTTGGTTGGAGTGGGGTGGGGGAGCATGGAGAGG
>NC_091552.1:39253237-39258237 GCF_042767895.1 Penaeus vannamei
ATTACAGGGATTGATCTTCAGTTACGATCCTTCTCGTTGTCGGGGGATTGGTCGGGCGGGATCGGCGGTGTCGGTCGGTGTCGGTGTCGTTGGTGTTCGGGAATTGGTCGGTTTTGGTTGTCTTTTTTTTCGATTGTTTGTTTGTGTGTTTTGTGTCTTTTTCATGTTTTTATTTTTGTTATATGTATTTTTTTTTTGTTCTTTGACTTTTGTCGATTGTTAGTTTGTGATTGTATCTTCGCTGCTGTCGCTCTTTTTTGTGTTTGTTTTTGTGCTTCCGTGTATGCCTTATTCCACTTTTCTCTTTTCTTTTCTTTGCACTGACTTTTGGGCCTTCGTTTATATATATTTTTTTATACTTTATTTTTGTGTTTCCTTTTTTTCTTCTTTTTTGTAATGTCTCCTTTTAGTTCCGTCGTAATCTGTCTCTTCGTTTATCTCTCTTTTTATCAGTATTCGATAACGTTATTATCATTTCTTATTTGTCTATTCATCATCATCATTTTTGTCTGCCATGCTTGTAT
Organism: Penaeus vannamei; assembly: GCF_042767895.1. NCBI lineage: Eukaryota > Metazoa > Arthropoda > Malacostraca > Decapoda > Penaeidae > Penaeus > Penaeus vannamei. Next base: position 39,253,762 of record NC_091552.1, read on the forward strand.
TTTCACTGAGCTGTATTCCAGCTGTATTTTCTTCACTTTCCTGCTACCTCTGTTTTTGTATTTGCTCCTGCCCTGATAACTGTTTGTCTTTCTTTCTCTTTTTCTTTCTTTCTGTGTGTGTACATGTGTGTTGGGGGAGGGGGAGGGGGGGTGTCCACGTATGCGTCTGTGTGCTTTAAGCGTTTTATCTGTTTATCCCTTTCAGAACGAAGAAAAAAAAAGAAAAAAAAAAGAACTGTTCCCTCGTCGTTAATTGCATTTACGGTCAATTGCTGTCACCGTAAATAAATCAGATGTATCTTTCTTGTTGTTGTATCTTCCTCTCTTTTCTTCGTGAATTACTGTCGTCTTTATCCCTATAACTTCTTCTTTAAAATAACTAACGCATCTTCGACTGTACACTAAGAGGCTCTTGCAACCTAAAACTCATTCCCTTTAAAATACACAATCTGCCAAAACATGTTCCTCCTTTTGCAACATCTGACCAAACGTTAATGTTTTATAATATTTTCTCTGCAAGTCATCTTTCCATAATCGTTGCATTTATATACACACTCTTCTTAAGAAAACCGAAACGGACCGAATCGGAGGCAAAACTGGACGAAACGGATTTTGTTTTTATCTCTTCATACAAGGATTGTACTTTAAATAACTCTTGAAGTCCACGTAATGAAGAGTGAGTTAGTATCTGGCCTGAAAATCGAGGATTTATGGAGCACAATTTTCAGTCTCCTGTTTCGGTTCGTGTCCGAGCGCGGCCATATTGGATACAAGATTGGCTGGTTGGGTGTTTTGAAAATGTGAAATCGAATCGTTGGCAAAGGTGAATCTACGAGTTTAAGTCTTGTATCCGATGAGAGAGGCTGAAAATTATGCTCCACAAATTATCAATTCCTAGATCAGATACCAACTTAATTTTCATTATGTGGACATTAATAGTTATATAAAGTACAATTCTTGCATAAAAAGGTAAAAAACAGTCACGTACAAGCTCCGTTTCGTCCCGTTTTGCCTCCGTTTCGGCCCGTTTCGGTGTTTCTACGTACCCATATACACACAGCATACCAAGGCCTTATCACCACTGCATACATATCCTATTCAACCTTATACTAGACTAAAGATATCTGGTCCTTTTTCGTGTGTCGCCTCTTCCATATTTCTGTTAGTCTATCTTCTTATTTTCTGTATTCGATAATACTATTATCATTTCTTATCTATTTATCTTATCTTAGTGTCCTGTCTGGGCAATGTCGGCTTGTGATGATGGAGTCTATTGTTGTTAATAGATTATAATATTGTTGTTAATGATGTTGGTAATGGTGATGGTGGTAATGATGATGATGATGATGATGATGATGATAATGATAATGATAATGATAATGATGATGATGATGATGATGATGATAATGATAATGATAATGATAATGATGATGATGATGATGATGATGATAATGATAATGATAATGGTGATGATGATAATGATAATGATAATGATAATGATAATGATAATGATGATGATGATGATGATGATGATGATGATGAATGATGATGATGATGATGATAATGATAATGATAATGATGATGATGATGATGATAATGATAATGATAATGGTGATGATGATAATGATAATGATAATGATAATGATAATGATGATGATGATGATGATGATGATGATGATGAATGATGATGATGATGATGATGATGATGATGATGATGATGATGATGATGATGATGATAATGATAATGATAATGATGATAATGATATACTACTACCACTACTATTCTAATAAACATATGAATGATTTGATAAATGATACAATTAAATGACAAACTATCATAACGGATAACAAATGAAAAGCAAAGAAAAGGAACCCCCTCAAAAAGTGCCCCCAACCCCCCCCCCCCCTTTTTACCCCAGTCCACTCTCCCGGCGTCAAATCAAATAAGATTGACCGCAGCATCTAACCTTCACGGTCAGACATAAAAGCCAGCATTAAACCTAACCTTCTTCCTCCCCCCACCCCTTCCTCCCTCTTATCCCTTCCACCCCCACTCTCCCCTTTATCCTCCCTCCCTCTCACCCATTCCCTCCCTCTCTTTCCTCCCTCCCTCTCTCCCCGCCCTTCCCTTCCTCCTCCTCCATCTCCCCCCTCCCCTCCCTCTCCCCTTCCATCTTCCCTCTCCCCCTTCCCCTTCCCTTCCATCCTCCCCTTCCATCTCCCCTCTCCCCATCCCCTTCAATCCTCCCTCTCCCTTCCTCCCTCTACCCCATCCTCTCTCCTCTATCCCCTCCATTCCCCCCTCCCTCCCCTTTCCTCTAGAAAAGGGGCAGAAATCCCCTGGCCAACAACAAATCTTAAATCCCCCCTTTTAGCATCTCCCAAACGGTCGTTTTTATGACGTAATGTCCCCTCTATTCGCCAGATATAGTCATAAAAGAAACGGACATTTTGTCTCCCCGAAACAGCGCAGTTTATTCTTGAGGGTCGCGGGAGGGAGTGGGGGGTGAGGGAAGGGTGAGGGGAGGGGTGACTCGTGGGGTGAGGGGGAGGGGGGGTGAGGGGCGAGGCGTGGGAGGAGGGGGGAGGCGTGGGGTGAGGGGGGAAGGGGTAGGAGGGGAGGGGGGCGTGGGGGGAGGGGGGAGGGGGGGAAGGCAAATTCTGCAATCAAAGTGTTCTTACTTTTGTCTTAAGACGAGTATTATATCTTGGTCTTCATTTATATTGGACGGTCGTGGTGGGATGGCGACGGGGGGGCGGGGGGGGGGGTCAAGGGGCTAGAAAGGAAGGGTAGGGGAAGGGGGGGAGGGGGTGTTGCGCTTGGGTAAGTTCTTTTGTTTCAGGAAGAACGAGGAGAGTGTTAAAGAGTCGGTTTCTTTGTGTTATCATACTCTTTGGAATGAGTTTGTTATGTTGGCGAACTCACTCTGTCCATGTTTCTGTTATGTATACATATACATATATATATATATATATATATATATATATATATATATATATATATATATATATATATATATATATATTTATTTATTTATATATATATATATTTATGTATATATATATATATATATATATATATATATATATATATATATATATGTATGTATACACACACACACACACACACACACACACACACACACACACACACACACACATATATATATATATATATATATATATATATATATATATATATATATATATATATATTCACACACACATATATGTGCAAATACACACACACGCAGGCACACATACATAAAGACACACCAACACACGTTTACATACAGACACAGATCCTAAGTTGAAAGTGCTAATTCTTCTGCCAGAGTCCCATTGTCGCGACGGCCGAGTGGTTCGAGCCCCGGACTCCGGACTCCCGGACCCGAGGTCGAGTCCCGTCGCGGCAGCCGAACCCGCCGAGCATCCGAAGTGACCCGGATGGAAGGGACAGAACTCCTCCGCGCTGTAGGGCGATCAGAACCAAAGTAGTGAGGCGAAGAAAGTGGTTAAATATTTTTTTTAGATATGAGTAAGGTAGATACGAATAATGATTAAATAAAACGCGAAAAATACTTCAAAGATGTATGCTTATTAATTCCATTAAACGCAAAAAAATAATTTGGTGTCACCTGCTACAGCGGAGGGTAAATTTAAATCTTTCAATATTCCACCTGTTTCTCTTAAGTAAATAGCGACAGGTTTGACCTCCGAACTCTCTTTTCTTATAATAAAAGACAATCTTATCCATTTTCTCTGTCTTTGAATCTAAAAGCTACTGTGTTTCGGCGTTAGGTCATCTGTCACTGTCTATCTCTTGTGTTTTTCACCTATCTCTTGTTTTTATTTCCTGAATTTCATTTATCTAGATTTGATTTCGTCAATTTTTTTTTCTTTTTTTTTAGGAGACTAATCATTGAGGTACTGTCTTACCTCGTAAGCGTTTATGTATATTTTCCATTCATTTTTTAATAGTTAAATATAGTTTGTATTTGTTTGTTTCTGTGTGTGTTTGCATTTATGTGTGTGTGTATGAAACAATGTTAATAATTATAATGGTATTGCTGATAATAATAATAAAAAAATAATTAGATAATGATAATGATAACGATAATAATAATAAAAGTAATGATGTTGATAATTATAATAACAGCATTAATGATAATAAGAGTTATAATAATAATAAAGATAATGATAGTGACAGTAATAATAATAATAATATATAATAATTTTATTGTTATTATGATAATAGCAAAAGAAAGAAAAAATAAAACTAATAACAACTATAATACTACTAATAATATTGATGATGATAATAATGATAATAATAATTATGATAATAATGGGAATAACAATGATGATATTAAAGATGATGATAATGATAATAATGAAAATAAGAAAAATATAATGATAGTAATAATAATAGTAATGATAATGATAATATAAAAATGAAAAAAATTATAATAACAA
>NC_091552.1:39268237-39270737 GCF_042767895.1 Penaeus vannamei
GTCTGTCTGTCTTTCTATCTCTCTCTCTCTCTCTCTCTCTCTCTCTTTCTCTCTCTGTCTCACTCTCTCTCTCTCTATGTCTCTCTCTTTCCCCTCTCCCCCCCCCCCCTCTCTCTCTCTCTCATTGTCTCTCTGTCTCTCCCTCTCTCTCTCTGTCTGTCTGTCTGTCTCTCTCTCTCTCTCTCTCTCTCTCTCTCTCTCTCTCTCTCTCTCTCTCTCTCTGTCTGTCTGTCTCTCTCTCTCTCTCTCTCTCTCTCTCTCTCTCTCTCTATGTCTCTCTCTCTCTCTCTCTCTCTCTCTCTCTCTCTCTCTCTCTCTCTCTCTTTCTCTCTCTCTCTCTCTCTCTCTGTCTCTGTCTGTCTTCTACCCCCCCCCCCCCTCTCTCTCTCTCTCCCTCTCTCTCTCTCTCTCTCTCGCTTTCTGTGTCTCCTCTATCTCTCTCTTTCCTCACCAAGAGCGAATATCACTTTGACTCGTTTTGTGAACTCATTGCATATTTGCAATAGAACCTTTGTCGTTGACATTGCAAAATATTTTTCTCTTTGTCACCTCCCTTGTTGCTATGCTTTCACATTCGCTATAAATTCAGAATTTGATATTTGTAAGGCTGTTGTTCTATTCATTTATTTGACCATATCTCTGTTTGCTGTCTGAATACAATTATGAATTATCTCTTGATCTGTGTGTGTATGTATGTGTTTGCATGTGTGTGTGTGTCTGTCTCAGTCTCTCTCTCTCTCTCTCTCACTATCTATCTATCTATCTATCCATCTCATCTCTTTGAGATGTACTTTTTTGTCTCAATAAACGTGTCAACGTCAGTCTCTCTCTCTCTTTCTATGTCTTTTTTTCTTCTCTTTATTTCTCCCTCTCTCTCAATCACCTACAAACACAGAGAACAAAAATGCTTGATAAAGTATGAATATGGATCGGGAATGGTGAGCTCGAAGAACAGAACATGAACAGAACATTTGTTGACAGGCAAACGCAAAAGGCTGGCCATGGACATCGTTTTATAATGATCTGTTATCATTTTGTTTTGATGTTCATTAAATGATGTGAAAGCCCCTCCCCCCCCCCTCCTCTCTACCCTCCCCACACGCCACACAAATATATATGTTAACGCACACGTCTATTTAGCCATGCCAATTATGCGCACAATCAATAGAATCCCATGAAATGTGAGTGTAAATAATACTACGAAAGAATATGGAGAAGGAGGATGAAAAGGAAAAAAAATAAAAGAAAAAAAGGACATAAGAAGGGAAATAAGCTATATAGTAATAGTAATAACAAGGCATTTTGAAACTAAAAAACAAAAGAAAAAATTGGAAACAAGTAGTTATAGCCCCAATCCACACACATACTCACACACACACATACACACACTCATACACACACACACATACCCTCCCCACACACAAACCCCTCCCTCCTTCCCACAAACCATACCCCTCCCTCCTCCCACACACAAACAATTCCCCCCCCACACCACCCGCCCACCCACCACACCACCCCCAACTAAAACACACAAAAAGCCACCATTAATTCACCAGCTCTACACTCGTCCATTACTTGAAGTTCTGACCTTGTATTAGACCGTAACTTCGCTTCCTCCCCTCACCCTTCCTTCCCCCCTCCCCCTCTTTTCCCCCCTCCCCCCTCCACCCCCTCCCCCTCAACTTCCCTCCGCTTTTCCCGAAACCATCACTCACTCTCACGCTGCGAGTCGGGAGGGAAAGAAACGCCCCAAGATTAAGAATCGTGACGAAGACGTACGGAAAAAAATATATACCAATTGAGGATTTCGGAGGAAGAGAAAGTGGAGGAAGATTTCGAGTTAAAGCGTTTGAGAAGATATTGTTTCGTGGGGGAGATTAGGGCCAGAGAAAGATGGATAAGGTAGATGGATTGATGGATAAATGGATCGGGAATGAGACAGGTGTGTTGGTGGAAAGAATTTTTTTGAAATCTGTAGGTAGACAAGTGTTCTAGAACGATAGTTCAATGTACGAATGGAAATGTAGGATGAAGTAGAAGGAGAAGAAGAAGAACAGAAGAACAAGAAGAAGGGGGAAGAGGGAGGAGGAGAGGGAGAGAGAGAGAGAGAGAGAGAGGAGGAGGAGGAGGAGGGAAGAGAGACAGACGAGAGAGAGAGAAGAGAAGAAGAAGAAGAAGAAGAAGAAGAAGAAGAAGAAGAAGAAGAAGAAGAAGAAGAAGAAGAAGAAGAAGAAGAAGAAGAAGAAGAGAGAGAAAGGAAGGAAAGACAAAGAGAAAGAGAGAGAGGTAAACGAATTAATTCCTAGATAAATAAGTATATGTAGATATATAAACAGATAAATATCATTCAGGAAACCCCTATGTACATAGTCATAAACACACTTTCTCCGTATAACGAAATTTATTGCGTGGCATTCCATGGGATGTCTGGTTGCTTATAGATATATATCTTATTTATGTCTGTCTGTCGGTTAGTTCGTCTATCTACCCACTTTTACTT
>NC_091552.1:39303237-39308237 GCF_042767895.1 Penaeus vannamei
GAGAGAGAGAGAGAGAGAGAGAGAGAGAGAGAGAGAGAGAGAGAGAGAGAGAGAGAGAGAATCTTAGAATGTTTCACTGAGTTGCTTTATTGATCTAAGAATGTGTGTATATATATATATATATATATATATATATATATATATATATATATATATATATATATATATGCATACTTTGACAAAGACTAGAACATTTAAAAGTACAAAGCAATTAAAGATTTCTTCCCTAATGACAAAATTACAATATCGACACTACATGTTTGACCAAATTTAAACCAAGCGCGTTCCTTAATTACGCGGACCCTAGAATGTAGACGAAGTTTGTATGGAGAAACAGTCCAGCGGCTGAGACGTAGCCAGAGCCATCCAGGTTTCTTGGATTAGCATAAAGTCGGCTACAACTTTATGCTAATCCGTGGGGGACCCGTCTCCAAGATGTATTACCTCCTGGACGTGGGCTGCACACTGGGCGCGGGCGTGCGGGCGTGCGGGCGTGCGGTTTCTCTGGTCGGCCGCTTGTTTGGAGTGCGTCTTCTTTGCTTTGATTGTTTGCTGTTTCTTAAGCGAAGAAAAGGGTATATGTAGAGATGGCTGTGAGGACTGATGATATATATTCTTTCACCGGCTAAAAATATACCCACAGCATACACGCATCTAAAAGTGTCCCACACCCCTCCTACAAACGCACGGCACTCACACACACACACTCGCGCGCGCGCACACACACAAACACACATTATAAATATGCATACTCGCTCTTGCAGTCTACGCATACGTATATGCACAGAAACATCTATTCATTTGCGTGTATATATCCATGCACCACCCACACGCACGTACACCCATAGACAAAGACACACGCACGCTAAAGAGTCCCCACACCGCCGCGCATCGACCAATACACAAAAGCAGTGCGAGTCTTCAGATAATATATCAGAAGGTAAAAAAAAAAAAAAACTTTCTCCCCAAGCAGGTCCGGCCGAGTTCAAAGGGGCTCTGCAAGTAATATATTTTTTTCCCAAGTGCGTTCTTTCTCAGAGTCTGTTTTCAAGAGCCAGATACAAGACCGTTTTGGGATTACGTGGTTGACTTCAAAGCTCTTTATTTTTGTGCTGTGTGTCTTTGTATGCGGGATCATTGTCCTTTTCCCCTTGCGTGTGTGCGCGTGTGTATTTCTTAATATCTGTGTATATGGGGAATGTGTGGTGATGTGTTAGTATCAGTATTTTCATTGCATTTCAACTTAGCTTCAGTACTAACATCGAAATTTGTAATTTTAGAAAAGGAAAGATTAGAAAAGTTCTATGAATATTGTTAAGTGAGTATTTATATTACTAATGTTATTAATATTGATAATCATAATAATGACCATAACAGTGATGATAATGATAACAAAGATGACATCAATAACAACAACAGCATCGACATTGATAATGAGGATAACAATAAAATTAATGATAATGATAAAATGCTAATGCTAATAATGATAAAATGATAATGATGATAATAATAACAATAATAATTACATATACGACAACAACAACAACAATAATGAGGATAATGACTATGATAACAATAATAATGGAAATAATGATAATAATAATATTAATAATGATAATAATGATAATGATTATAATAGTAGTGATGATGATAATAATGATAAAAATAGCGAAGATAATAGTAATGATATCAATAAAATATCACAATAATGATATTGATAATAAAATAAACAATAATAGTAATATTAACAGTAGTGATAACAATAATAAGAGTAATTGCAGTAATATTAACTACAATAACAAAATAACAACTATGATAACAAAGATCATGATATTAAAGCGGAAAATATGAAGAACAGAAACAATAATAATAACAATGTTGATGATAATATAATACACTTTCTGGACGTCGATTAAATTCGCTAATAAATCTATTCTGAAGTGCCTTTCCCAGAGTTTATTTACGATTCGCGTGAGAATAAGGAAGTAAACTTGTCTGCATTTCTTCATTTCTTGAATTCTCTTTTCTCATCACTTATTTAGCTTTTTTTTTCTTTTTTCTTTTTTTTTTAGAGAAAACAACCCACGGAAAAGTATAGTTATCATAAAAAATGGTGTAAATGATAGTAATACGAGATATTACGAGAAAAAAAAGGAATTGAGGAGGAAAGAGAGAGGAAAAAAGAAAGGACAAAAAGAAAAGAAGAAAGCAATGAAAGGGAAAAAAGAAAGATGAAATGAAGCGAGAAAAAAAGAGAAAAAAAGAAAAGAAAAAAAATAATGAAGAAGAAAAATATAAATGGAAGAGAGAGAGAGAGAGAGAGAGAGAGAGAGAGAGAGAGAGAGAGAGAGAGAGAGGGAGGGAGGGAGAGAGAGAGAGAGATAGAGAGAGAGATAGAGAGAGAAACATAATGAACAAGAAGAAAAATATAAAAAAGAAAGAGAGAGAGAAAAAAAAACATAATGAACAAGAAAAAATATATAAAAGAAAAAAAAGTAAAAAAGTAAAAGAAAAAGAAAAACAAAATAATAAACTTTATCATCACCACGATAATAACACCTGTCCTTATCTCTCTTTAATCTCATATGGAATAAGCAGACCGGTTTCACTTGCATCCCGAGCGAGTCCATTTGCATTCCCTTTAATTTCTATGTAAATTGGTTCACTGTTCACATTTTTCCCAATTCTTATGCCTTTTCCACTTTGGAAAGATGCCAATGGAACACTTATTAGCACGGTTGCTTGAGTTTTTCCTTTTTCTCTTTCTTCTTCATTTTATTTTTTGTCATTTTGTTTTTCTTTCTTGTAGTTCGATTTTGGGTTTTTCTTTAATTTTCTTTTGGCATTTTCGTATTTTCTTAAATAAATTTTCTCTCCGTGTGGGTTTAATTACATGACTTTCTCCTAATTTGTGTCTTTGTGTCCATTTCAGCTTCAGCAATTCGCCTAAACAATAGATTTAAGGCATGCATTGTTCCAAGTATATCTATAAGCTTCTAGTGAAGATACACATACAAACATAAGCATATACATACACATACACACACTCTCTCTCACACACACGCACACACGCATATATATGTCTATATATATATGTATATATATATATATATATATATATATATATATATATATATATATATATATATATATGTATGTACACACACACACACACACACACACACACACACACACACACACACACACACACACACACACACACACACACACACACATATATATATATATATATATATATATATATATATATATATATATATATATATAAATATACATATAATCATATATATATATATATATATATATATATATATATATATATATATATATATATATATATATATACATATAATCATATACATATATATATATATATATATATATATTTATATATATATATATATGTATGTATGTATATATATATATACATATATATATATATATAATTATATATATATATATATATATATATATATATATATATATATATATATATATATATATATATATATATATCCACACACAAACATCGCAATGATGGTAATGGTGATAATAAAAGTAGAAGAGATTATTATGATGATAATATGTGTTATACAAAAAACAATGGTGATTATGATATCAATAATAAAAACGATAGTTATGACAATAGTAATAATAATAGTAACGATGATAGTAATGACAATAATAGTGAGGATGATAATAACAATAATGGTACCAATGACAAAAGGAAATTAAATATTGATGACAATAATTACGGTAATGATAATGATAGTAAGGATGATAAACAGGAATAACAATAAGAAAAATAATGTTATTCATAAGAATAGTAATAATAATAACAATGATAATAATAATAATAATAATAATAGTAATAATAACAATAATAATAATAATAATGTTATTATCATTATTATCAATAAAAAGTAATAATAACAATAGCACTAACAATAATGAATGGGATAATAATAATTATTATATCAACAATAATATCATCATCGCCATTATTATCAAATTCAATGATAAAAATAACAAATGATAATGATAACAACAAGGATAATAGTGACAATAATAATATATATGATAGCGACAATAATGCTTATGATATTCCTGATGATAATGATGATGATGATAATTACAATAATAATTATGATAAAAATGAATAAAAAAATAATAACAATAACTACAACAACAATAACAACAACAATAATAATAATGATAATGATAATAATAGTAATGATAAGGATGACAAAGATAATCATAACAATAATTACATTACTAATGACAAAAATAAATCCCATTCATAATAATGAGAACAATGATGATAACAATAACCCTCATGATAATGAAAATATCAATAATAATAACAACATCAGTAATAAGAACAAGAAAAATAACAGTAATTAGAGAAAGCGAGATACGCAACAGAGAGAGAATATCTTTAATGTTTCTCTCGACATTCTAACTTCTTAGACCCTTTTCTTCATCGTCTTCTGACAGCGTTTGGCAGACTCTCTCGCACCTTGCCTTAATTATAAGACTTTTTTCTGTTTTCAAATGAAATCTTCTGTGAGATATGCATCGTTTAGGAAATGAATGGATTATACTTTCGTGCATGATGCATATGCATGTATGTATAGGGAGATACATAGGAAAAAATCGGATATGTACAATTTTTTTTTTCGCTTGTGAATTTCCGAGATTTTGAAGTACGAATTTTTCCTTTGGGAAACTTTAATCTTCTCGTCTTTATTACTTTTGATTTATGTAATTCTATTCTCTCATTTCATAAACAAAACTTCTTGTATGATAAACACGAATTTATCACACAGTCGCATTGCCTCTAACAACAAAACAAGATTATGATCACGCACGCTTCTAATAACCTTCAGAACAACGACCAAAAAATAAATCAAGATAAAAACGAGAATTTAAAATCAACAATGCAAGCTAAAACGAGCCAAAGAAAAGGTGTTTCGGAG
>NC_091552.1:39330737-39343237 GCF_042767895.1 Penaeus vannamei
ATCATCGTAAGAAAAACAAAGACAAGTACAACACACATCATGTGGCCTGACCTAATATGACCTCTGTGTACAAAGCATATAGTGTGATGACATTGTCCAGATGGAAAGTCACTTTAAATGTCATTTAGTCGGAAATAGCTGTTAAAGCTGAAGTTTGAAGCGTGTCAGGATCTGATGTGATACGCGGGGAATGTGTTCAAAGAGAGGAGAGAAAGAGGGGTAGGGAAAGAGAGGGAGAGAAAGAGAGATAGTTTGAGATAGAGTTTTGTTTACGTTTGTGTGCGCTGTAGGGATAGAAGAGAGAGAGAGAGAGAGAGTGAGAGAGAGATATAGATAGATAGATAGAGAGAAAGAGAGAGACAGACAGACAGACAGACAAAGACACAGAAACACACACACACACACACACAGATAGAGAGAGACAGACAGACAGAAAGAAAGAAAAGACAGACAAAAAAAGACAAAAAAAGACAAGAACACAGAAAGTGACAAATAAAGACAATCCACGACAAACGCCATTAAGAGCACTCCCCCCCCCCCCCAAAAAAAAAAAAGACACGCCGCGTCCAGCCATTACGCTAGCCTTATAGACATGTCATCTGCGTGTCCCATTCCCTTTGGCCCATTAGGGTTTGTAGTGCCTGTACAGGTGCCTCCCCGGTGCCATTGTGGTTGGATCAACGTCACTGCCACCTCATTACCTGTCATGAGTCACACCATCAACCCCTTCCATTGACCGCCCAAAACTCCCCTCTCCCCCCTTGCCCCCCCCAACCCGCCATATTCACACCTACCCTTCCGTTATGCTTGTTTTAGTCGCTTAGTTATTACTACGTGTGTACACCTGGCATAGTTACTTGTGTTTATCATTTTATTTCTATTAATGCTGTTTCTTGCTATTCGTATTATTATTGTTATATATGTTTATTATCTTATTTTATTGCTGTTTCTTCTTGTTATTCGTATTTTTGTTTTTATTTCTCTTTCTCCCAATTCTTTTAATTCGTCTGTTTTATCCTATCATTATCTTTCTTTTTTGCGCTCTTCTCTTTTCGTTCATTTGAATTAATGGGTTTCGATTTTTGTCGGTCTCTCTCTCTCTCTCACTCTTTCTTTCTTTCTCTCTCTTTGTACCTTCCTATTCCTTTTTCTCTTCTTCCACCTCTCTCTCTGACTTTATCTTTCTCTCCCTCTCTACCTTCTTCCTTCTCCTCCTCTTCTTTCTTCTCTTTCTCTCTCTCTCTCTTTCTCTCTCTCTCTCTCTCTCTTCTCCCTTTTTATCTCCCTCCCACTCTCTCTCTCCCCTCCCTCCCTTCCCTCTCTCTCTCACTCTACCTCTTTCCCTCTCTCTTCCTCTCCCCCTTTCTACCTCCTTCCTCCCCCCCTCTCTCTCTCCCTCCCTTCCTCTCATAATTCTCCTCCTTCCCCGCCTACCTTCGTGCCTACCTTACTTCAGTGTCCTTTTGACTTTGACTCGCCATATGTTTCACTTCCGCTGTAAACACAAGTAACGACTGAGATTTCTTCCTTCACTTCTTTTCGCCCCGTCTTCGCAAATTATTTATTTTCCTTGTTAGTTGAGTCCTTATAAGGGATTTAATGGATGGGCTAATAGATTACAGAAACGGCAATAATGATTAATTAATTATGATAATAGTAATGATGATAATGATATGAATATGAATGCAATTATGATAAGGATAGTAATGATTATGATATTCATGATGATGATGATAATGATAATTATGATGATAGAAATTATGATAATGATAATAATAATAATAACAAAATGATAATACTAATAATAAGGATAAAATGAAAGTAATAACAATAATGATAATAACAATAACAACTACACCAACAACAATAATAGTAATAATCCTAAAAGCGATGATCATAATAATGATAATAATAAGAATAATGATTAGATCAATAAATTAACAAAATGTATATGATTTCGATTACAGCAGTTATGAGGATGATCATAACAACCATAATAACAATGATAACAACAATAAGGTTCATATTGATAAAAGTAATAGTGATATTCAATAATAGTGATAATAGCAGGAATATCTGATATGTACGCATCTGTTAGCCTAGTTTTGCCAAGAAATCAATGTTTATTGTCAACAACCCCACCCCTCAACACACACACACACACACACACACACACACACACACACACACACACACACACACACACACACACACACACACACTCACACACACACACACACACACACGCGAATACGTTAACGGGATAAAGATAACTCCAACGCCATTCTTATTACATAACGAATGCTAAGTTTCTACAATAATAAAGTTAAGAAGATTTATCCTACTCTAACTACTATTTTTCCCCCTTTATCATTTTTTTCTTGTTTTTTTTTTCTTTTTAATCTATCTATCTCTTTTTCCTCCCTTTCGTTCTTCTTTTTTCTTTTATCCCCCTCCCCTCTACAAACCCTGTTTCACGTTTCCATTCCTTTGCTATCATTATTATCGCATCACATCGATCAGGTTAGTCAATACCAGGCGCCTCCGTGTGGCAATGTGTTAATAATTGTCTTCCCTTTCTGAAAGTTTTTTTTCTTTTTATTTTCTGTTCGTCTGGCTGTTTATTCTTTTATGGGACTTGTTGTTGCATAGTTTGTATAATCGGGTTTCATGAATATCGAAGCGAGATATGACATCGTTGTAATTAATTATAAAAAATATGGCCTCTGGGTATTTACAGTGACGTCAAAAAGGCAATAATCATTACGAGCAATAATGGTGGTGTTGTTGATGATAAAATTGCCAAGAACAACAGTGAATATAATGTCAATAGTAATGGTGATTGTGGTGATATCATTGATGTATATAGTGATAAAATTAATTGCAATAATAATAATAACAACAACAACAACAACAGCAACAACGAAAACAAAAAACAACAGCAACGAAAGCAATTACAAGGCCAATTGTGATTATAATAGACTAAAAACAATGATAATAATAACAAAAGAAATAACAATAATGTTGATTATAATAGTTAGATAATGGTGATAATAACAACAATAGCAATATTGACGATAATAGTAGCAGTAATGATATTAATATACGATGAAGATTAACGGAAAAATAACAATAACAGTAATAATGATGATGATGATTATGATAATAACAACAACAGCAACAATGATAAACTAATAATTATTTTAATGACAATAATAAAAGTAGAAATAATAGCAAAAGTAGAAATAATGGTAATAATTATTATCAATATAATTATAATTTTTTAACAGTAGTAGTAAGGATAATGGCAATAATAATGATAAGAATAGAATAAAACTAATGATACTACTGCTATGATAATGATAATGACAATAATAATGATAATAATGGCACTAGTTATAACAATGATACTTATACTACACAAATAATAGAAATTGAAAAAAATAGGAGAACATTGTTTTGATAATGATAATAATATTGTGAGTAATAATATTACTGAAAAAATAGTAATGATAATGATGATAATGATGATGATGATGATACTGACTATAACAATAATAATGATAATAATAATAATAATAATAATAATAATAATAATAATAATAATAATAATAATAACAATAATAATAATAATAAAATAATAATAATAATGATAATAATAATAATAACAACAATAAAGATGATGATAATGATATTGATCAACAACAACAAAGAACAACAACAATAGAAATAATAATGATAAATGATAGTAATAATAACGTTGCTAATATTCAGAACGATGTCATGTTAATATCAATATTGTTAGTAATACTGTTAATAATAATTTTAGTAATAATGAAAATAATAATGATAATAGTAAGGATGACAATGAAACTACTACTACTACTACTATTAGTATTAATAACAGCAAAACTGAAATTCATAGTGATACTATTAAGCTCTATAGCAATGCTGATAAGAACGGCGATTATAACACCAATAATTAAAAATGGCAACATAGAACTACAACAATAATTCTCACAAATACTAACAACAGCAACAAAACCAATACATCACGATGATAATCCTTTATTATCCTCATCGCCAATTCATCACACGCGGTCTCATTACCAACATTACCCTGTCTGTCCCAGCCATCACTTCTCCCATAATTTCCATTGCTTTTGTGTGTGGCGTGGTTATGGGCAATAAACGGCCGCCACGCTGACTTTTGCGTGCGATCCTGACGGCCTGTGATGTATCGGCGCTAAAAGATGCTTGATTAAGGGCGATTATGATACGTTAATGTGTGGTTTTGGGGCCAGTTAAGAAGGGGTGAGTTACCTCTGGGGAGGTATTGAGAGTGTTGTTGTTGTATATATATATATATATATATATATATATATATATATATATATATATATATATATATATATGTGTGTGTGTGTGTGTGTGTGTGTGTGTGTGTGTGTGTGTGTGTGTGTGTGTGTGTGTGTATATATATATATATATATATATATATATATATATATATATATATATATATATATATATATATATATATATATATATATATATATATATATATATATATATATATATATATGCATTATATACATATACACATATTATTGATTTCCATTGTCATCGCCATCGTTACCATTGCTTTTACCCTTATCATTATTATCATCAACAGCAATATCATCATCTGCATAATTCTTGCCATCATCAACAGACTCTTCATCGTCATCATCATTATCTTTAATACTATCACTAACATTATCACCCTTAGCAACAGTGATGATAAGCACTGTTCTCTTCCATTTGTTTTTTCATTTAGTTTTTTCACTTATTTATCTTTGAGTGTTGTTGTCGCGGTCTAGATAATGTTATACACTGACATAAACCCAAGATTTTGAACCGTAAGTACTCGCGCGTATTTAATTAGTTAATGGTGGATGTCTGTTTATTTTTCTGAGTTTCAGCTGGGATTTTCTTTTTTTTTTGCGTCTGTACGTGAGTATATGACTCATTACAGGTGCGCGTTAGTACGTAACTGCGTATGTGTATGTATTAGGAGCCTTTGAACCTGTACATTTATATCATGAATGTATATCATCTCTCTTTGAACATGCACATTTATATCATGAATGTGTATCATCTCTCTTTGAACATGCACATTTATATCATGAATGTGTATCATCTCTCTTTGAACATGCACATTTATATCATGAATGTGTATCATCTCTCTTTGAACATGCACATTTATATCATGAATGTGTATCATCTCTCTTTGAACATGCACATTTATATCATGAATGTGTATCATCTCTCTTTGAACATGCACATTTATATCATGAATGTGTGTCATCTCTCTTTGAACCTGTACATTTATATCATGAATGTATATCATCTCTCTTTGAACATGCACATTTATATCATGAATGTGTATCATCTCTCTTTGAACATGCACATTTATATCATGAATGTGTATCATCTCTCTTTGAACATGCACATTTATATCATGAATGTGTATCATCTCTCTTTGAACATGCACATTTATATCATGAATGTGTATCATCTCTCTTTGAACATGCACATTTATATCATGAATGTGTATCATCTCTCTTTGAACATGCACATTTATATCATGAATGTGTATCATCTCTCTTTGAACATGCACATTTATATCATGAATGTGTATCATCTCTCTTTGAACATGCACATTTATATCATGAATGTGTATCATCTCTCTTTGAACATGCACATTTATATCATGAATGTGTATCATCTCTCTTTGAACATGCACATTTATATCATGAATGTGTGTCATCTCTCTTTGAACATGCACATTTATATCATGAATGTGTATCATCTCTCTTTGAACATGCACATTTATATCATGAATGTGTATCATCTCTCTTTGAACATGCACATTTATATCATGAATGTGTATCATCTCTCTTTGAACATGCACATTTATATCATGAATGTGTATCATCTCTCTTTGAACATGCACATTTATATCATGAATGTGTATCATCTCTCTTTGAACATGCACATTTATATCATGAATGTGTATCATCTCTCTTTGAACATGCACATTTATATCATGAATGTGTATCATCTCTCTTTGAACATGCACATTTATATCATGAATGTGTGTCATCTCTCTTTGTACATGCACATTTATATCATGAATGTGTGTCATCTCTCTTTGAACATGCACATTTATGTCATGAATGTGTGTCATCTCTCTTTGAACATGCACATTTATGTCATGAATGTGTGTCATCTCTCTTTGAACATGCACATTTATGTCATGAATGTGTGTCATCTCTCTTTGAACATGCACATTTATGTCATGAATGTGTGTCATCTCTCTTTGAACATGCACATTTATGTCATGAATGTGTGTCATCTCTCTTTGAACATGCACATTTATGTCATGAATGTGTGTCATCTCTCTTTGAACATGCACATTTATATCATGAATGTGTGTCATCTCTCTTTGAACATGCACATTTATATCATGAATGTGTGTCATCTCTCTTTGAACATGCACATTTATATCATGAATGTGTGTCATCTCTCTTTGAACATGCACATTTATATCATGAATGTGTGTCATCTCTCTTTGAACATGCACATTTATGTCATGAATGTGTGTCATCTCTCTTTGAACATGCACATTTATGTCATGAATGTGTGTCATCTCTCTTTGAACATGCACATTTATGTCATGAATGTGTGTCATCTCTCTTTGAACATGCACATTTATGTCATGAATGTGTGTCATCTCTCTTTGAACATGCACATTTATGTCATGAATGTGTGTCATCTCTCTTTGAACATGCACATTTATGTCATGAATGTGTGTCATCTCTCTTTGAACATGCACATTTATATCATGAATGTGTGTCATCTCTCTTTGAACATGCACATTTATATCATGAATGTGTGTCATCTCTCTTTGAACATGCACATTTATATCATGAATGTATATCATCTCTCTAAAACGCCCATACACTACAAGATTACTCCCCGCAACCCCTTACCCTCCACCCATTTCCCCCCCGCGTGCCTCCCCACCAAGACGTAGGAACCGGAACCTTCCCTTTCGTCTGTGTATTTCAAGGACCGCATTAACGACCCCGGGAGAAAGTATAGTCCTTATAGTTAACGTATTGCCGCTTAGGGTCGCATTATCATAACGGATCGTGGTATTGTGCTGTTGTAGGCTGAGAATATATAGCGTCGTAAGACATGTGTATATTTTTCAGATCACATAAATCATTGCTGTTGCGTTGTTTGCTCACTAGTAATATGGTTCTGTTGGTTAAAGAAAAAGGGACAAGGTGACTGGTAATGGTACAGAAAATAATATATGCTCAAAATGGTGATGGCAGTATGAATGGTATTGATGATGAATAATGATAATGACAATAATTATAAAAATGATTAGATTAACAACAAACACTGGGACAGATATAAAAATAAAAGAATATTGATAATAAAGAAAACATACATACATACATATATATATATATATTAATACAAACAACGATAATAATGCTGATAGTGTTAATAATAGCAACAATAATAATGCTAATGAAAGTAATAACGGCAGTAATGATAATAATGCTATATGACAGTAATAACAATATTAATTATGTTATTCATACTGATGATAATAATGATGATTATCATGATAACAGTAATGATTAAATGATAATAGTCATGATTGCTATGATACCAAGGATGAGAATCATATCAACAATGATAAAAATCATAATAATACTGATGCAGGTGATAATTATGATAATGATGGTGATGACGGCGAGAATAATGATATTAATGATAATGTTAGAAATGATAATGAAAATAATGATGACAATGATAATGAAAATAATGATGGTGAGGATGATAATGCTAGTGACAATGATAACGTTAATGGCAATGATAATGATAATGGTTTTATTGATAATGATCATAATAATAATCATAGTAGTAATGATAATAAAAGTAATAGTAATGAAAATAATAATAATAATATCAATGATAATAATAACATTAATGATAATAATGACAATGGTAGTAAAAATAATGACAATGGTAGTAATAATAATGACAATGGTAGTAATAATAATGACAATGGTAGTAATAATAATGACAATGGTAGTAATAATAATGACAATGATAACAATAATGATGATAGGAATAATGATAGTGATGGCAATAGTAGTGATAGTAATAATTCTTAAAATAGTTATAGAAATGATAACAATTACAATTCAAAGACAATAATGATGATTATACAAACACAAAAACATCAATAATAGTGATAATAATGATAATAACTATAATAATATTGAATATGATAATAACAACAAGACATAAAAAAGCTGAAAACAGATATAACAATTACAATAATATTGAAAATAATAGTGATGATGATAATGATAATGATAATAAAGATAATAATAATGATAATAATAATAATAATGATGCTATTATGACTATTGCTATTGTGAATGATAAAAATAATAATATTATAAAAGATCATACTGATATCATCATTATTAATGATGAAAATAACAATATAATTATTAATGATAATAATAACAATAATGATAAAAAGTAATGTTATTATAATGATAACAATAATAATAATAATAATAATACATTTGATGATGATGATAAACATGATTACAATATTGATAATTATAAATTCAATAAAAATAATAATGATCATAATAACAACAAGACTGACAACTGCAATATGAATAATGATGCAAAACAACATATACCAAGATAAGGAAAATATAGAAACAAATTTACAAAACTAAAGATTTACTTAACAAATAAGTTATAGTCTACAATCCACAGCTGATAGACTAAGTTCTCGAAAACAGGGGTTATAACATGTAAATCATACTTTTGTCAACAGCTGTATGAAAATCTTGCGACTTGTATATTGTTGCCAAAGGATTAATTTTCTCATTTTCTTCACATGTTAAAAAGGGAGATTTTACGTATTTTTTTCTCATTTCGTAGGTAAAATGAGGCATTCCGCATTTTTAAAATTTCCTTCGTAGGTAAAATTATGTATTGCCAACATTTTCTCATTTTCTTCATTGGTAAGATTAGGTATTGCCATTTTTTTCATTTTCTTATTAAGGTAAAATGAGGCATTGACATTTTCTTCGTAGGCAAAATGAGATATTACCATATTTCTCTTTTTACTCCGTAGATAAAATGAGGTATAACTCAAAATTCCTCATTTTCTCCGCAGGTAAAATGAGGTCTTGATAAAAAAAAAAAAATAAATAATAGAAAATAAATAAATAAACTAATAAAAAATAAATGAATAATAGATAATAGATAAATAAACAAATGATAAATAAATAAATATATGTATGAATGAATGAATGCATGAACGAATAAATAAAATAAATAAAAACGTAAAATTTAGAAGTTGACGTTTCTCATACAAAGGTAATTCCAACCGGCGAATTACAGCAAAAGGATTAACCCTCGTAATGGCTATGGCAAATCCCCATCCACCCATACGTACACATTTATCCTTTCACTAAAATGCCTTGACAGAATTTTAGTGTATGTTTGTATGTATGGATACGCGTAGTGATGTAAACACGTATGGTTTTGCTTGTATGTATGTATCTATGTATGTATGTAGGTTTATATGTATGTATGCTTGCTTGTATGTATGTAGTTTTATGTGTATGTATGCATACATATAGGTTTGTTTTAATGTATGTATATATTTTCTATTGCAACGCAGGGAATAAGAAAAAAACGCTGAATAAAAGGGGAAATAGGAAGAATAATCACAATAATAATAATAAAAAAGAGATAAAATCACCGAGGAAAATAAATGAAGTAATAAATATCAAGCAAAGGAACAAAGGAACATTTAGAAACAAGAAATGAAGAAGTTAAACTGAAAAAAAGAAAAAGAGAAAGACAAAGAAAGAGAGAAAGAAAAGGAAAGAGAGAGAACAAAAAAAAAAAAAAAAAGAGAGAGATAGAGAGAGAGAGAGAGAAAAGAAACTTCGAGTAAAAAAGGAAAGAAAGAAAGAAACGAATAAAAAAGAGAAGAGAGCAAGACTATCAAAGAGTAGGAAAGAAAACGCATTAACGAAAATTGTGCCTCTTTCTCCCACTTTGCTCTTCTGCTCTGCTTCTTCCCTCCTTTTCTTCTTCTCAACTCCTCCTCTTCCTTTTCCTCTCCGTCATCTCTCCCTCTGCTTCATTTTATATTTCTTTCTATCCCACTTCTTCCTCTCCCTTCTCCTCTTCCTACTCTTCCTTGTCTCTTCTCACTCTCTTTATCTTCTTTATTTTCTTCCTCCTCCTCAACTCAAACTTTCATACTCTCTCTTCCACTCTCTCTCTCTCCTTTCTATGTTCTCTCCTTTCCCTTATCCTTGTTTTCTCACCTCCTTTCCCTTTTCTTCCTTCTTTTCCCGTCTTTCCTCCTTTTTCTGTATTTTCTCCTCCTGTCTTCCTACTTCTCCTCCTCTCCCCCTATTCCAATTCTTACCTCCCTTATCCTTTTCTTTCCTCTTCTCCCCTATCCCTTTCTTTCCTTATTCTCCACAATTTCCCCTTTTTACCTCCCATTCCCTTTCTTACCTCTTTCTCCTCATTTTCCCCTTCTCTCCTCTTTTCCTCAATTTATCAATTCTCTCCTCCTATTCCTTTTCCTTAGTCTTCTACCCCCCCCCCCCCCCAAAGAAGCCACCAGAAACAAGTGTTCAAATTTAAACTGAACAAACACTGAATTCAATTTCGCTTAAATTCTTACCTTGTCACAATGACAGGTGATTTGTCTTGTATATGTAAGCTGCCTCCTTTTCTCCTTCTTCCTTCAGTCTTTTTCTCACTTTTCTTTCTGTCTTTCTTTCCTCTGTTTTTTTTCTTTTTCTTTCTTTGTCTTAGCTTTAAAATCTCCTTTCTCGTGTTCTTTTTCTTGGTTCAATATGCAGACTTTACTTATTAAGGTTTTATGCTCGTTTTTTTTAAGCCATCCACTTAAACATTTGTTTGTGTATCTTCTCGCTTCTTCTGTTTCCTCGTACGAATCTGTTTATCTCTTATGTATTGCCCTTTTCTATTCCCTCTCTTCTAAAAGAAACACACACACACACACACACACACACACACACACACACACACACACACACACACACACACACACACACACACACACACACAAACGCCCATGCATACATATATATGTACATACACCATATAACCACACACATCTATCTATATCATATGTCTATGTATGTAAATAAGTGTGTACGCGAGTATGAAAATTATTTCCGTCTCACGATATCTCGCATCATTGTTCCAGAAGAGACAGCAGTCGATTATTAATTCCAAAGTCATTATAGATAAGCCCTTCGAGTGGAGGAAAAGGCAATGTGATTTATTGGAGGACAAGACTCGGTTTCCTTCTCTGCAAGACACAATCACCTGACGAGACGACATTGCATGCAAATGATACGGACTGAGTCGGATGAAGGAACAGTAAATCTCATTTTTTCCCGAATTTATGACGTGAATATTGGCGAAGAATTGGATATGATTTGTTTTGTGATTGACGTTGATAGTTGATGATCAGATGAATAATCAAAATAGTAATAATGATAATAATCAATGAATGGTTATTGAAATGGATAATAAGATGTGATATTAACAACAATATTGACAAGGAATGATATAATGGCTACGCAAACATTAATAACAACATCAAGACAATAGTAATTATTTTAACGTTAACAATACTAATAAAAATTATGATTAACAAACAGTAAGGATACTAATAGTAATACTAACACTAACGCTGACATCAATATTGAAACCACTAACATTAATGATAATAATAACAATAGCATTGATAATAATCTTATAGTAACAACAAAAAGGATAATGATAATGATCACAACAGCAATAATGATAATGATAATGCTAATAATAATAATGATGATAATGATAATAATAGAAATAATAATGATAATAATAATAATAAAAAAATCATAATAATAATAATAATAATAATGATAATAATAATAATAATAGTTTTGATTATCTTGGTTTCAATAAAAATAATTATGCTTTGGGTAAAGTTTGAAAGTAAAAGTCAAAATTGTCGGTTGAAAAATTCATACTCTCATATTAATTCCGTTCTGAACTGATATTCCATATGACTGATGACTTGAAGTCCCTATAATTTGGTGTACTGACGGTTGATAATTGACAACAATGAATGATGTCCACTATATATTACGAATCTGTGAGAATTATCTGTTATATATTGTTATCATTATTGGTATCATTTACTGTTTATTATTTGTTGTTTCTATTATTGTTATCAGTATCATTCTTAGTAGCAAATACATTGACTTGCACATTCATCATTTACACGACTCTCCGGTGGGGTAGGGGGGGGGGGGGGGGGGGGGCGAAGGATGGTAGGAGGGGAAAGGGAA
>NC_091552.1:39355737-39363237 GCF_042767895.1 Penaeus vannamei
CTACAAAGGAAGCAAAAGGTGTCGCAGTCCGCAAGGACTTGTCTTGAACGACGAACTTCCTTGGAAAAAAGAAAAATGCAACAATGCAGAGTTCAGAAGTGTGCAGTGCAATAGTGCATACGGCATACGTCTGACTAATAGTAATTATCTCATTTCATTGAAGTTGTCTATCTCACGTCACCAAGAGCAATTTGAGGCAAAGCAATAATGAAAACAGGTAATGCAGTCCTCATACTTCGGGAGCGACTCATTACATAAAAATATACTTTCTCAAGACAACATTTGCACGGAAAAACGTAATGCAAGATAAGAATACACGGTTGGCGCAAGTCGGTTATCTTCCGGAGACAGTACGCATGTAATTCTTGTACAATTAACGTTTTTTTGCGGGATGATGTGCGCATGTGGCTGCGTGAGTGCGTAGACGAGTTGAGTTAATGGGTGGGAGTTATGAAATGAGTGAGTCAGAGTATAGCACACGAGTAGAAAATAGAATGCTGATAGATTTTGTTAGTCATTAGTAAGTAAGGCGAGAGTGAGTAAAAAAGGAATAGGATGGCGTGGAAGTTGGAAGAAATAAGCGAAGGGGAGGAGGAGTGGGTGGGTGGGAGGCTAAGGATAGGATGGGGTGGGGTTTAAAAGAGGTATGGGTGAGGATGGGGGGTGGGGTTAGGTATGTTAGGTTGGGGTGGCAATGTGGATAGCGCTTAATGAAAATAGTCGCCGATCTGACTATACGAAAAAAAAACATTCACACTAATAACAATGAACTTACGTTAATTTCAATATTAATCAACTACTATGCGAAATCATAAAAATGGTACTTTAATTAGTACGTAAAATGAATGAAATGGTGACTGGTTTGGGTCAGCTTCCCTGAGACAACTGACCCGAAAGACAACCCTCGTGGTTGTAAATTGTACTTAAACTTAAGATAGATTCCCTGAGGAATAGTGATGATGGGCCCAACCGTAGAAGGGATATCATCGAACGAACTCATACGCAGAACGCAAATTGGGCATCCCGTCTTGTTGGGAAATACCAGCGGTAATCTCTCACGTATAGTCGTATAAGAAGGCGCGTGGCGCTGAGATCGCCTGGGCGATAGGTGTGCTGCGTGGCACAAGAACAACTTAACATTAATTACCTAAGCCTAATTACATGTCCATACCCAGCTGTGGGTCGTCACCAAGGACCATGTAATAATGATGAGGTGAGGTTCGTTATCGAGATAATCGAAAATCGCGAACAATATGAAATCGTAGTAGCTGTTTAATATAATTAATATCTAACACGGAGATCACTAATTAAGATATAAATACAAATAGCTTGACTGTATTTTGGGTCGAGTCAGACGGCTATAAGTACCTTCTACCTGAGTAAGGTCAAATGAGGTCGTTATGCGGACATACGTTAAAAATAGCAAGGGCTAGTATATGTAAAATTAAATATTGTGAAAAAACAAGTACACGATGATCTAGAAATTAATTAATCAAATTACCAATAAATGAACATGAATAATTAAAGAAAGGCAAATAATTATCGAAATATACTTCGGAATATGCACAAATATACTATAATAATGACGTAAAAACAATTCGTTGAATTATGCTAGTATTATTATAGTTCCCGATATATTCATGCAAACCGGAAGTAAATTCATCACTCTGTCGTAAATACGTTGATAACGGGATAATGATAAACTCACAATGTTATAGGACCTGACTTGATTTCACCTGAACAACCATGAGTGAGGTCATTCGCACTATAAAACAAATATAACACTTTATACATAAAAAATACTAAAGTTATTCATATAAACATACAAATGAGCAAGGCATACTGTACTTTGTATAAATATAGATACGAAAAGAAAAAATATAAAACGTTATCACTGCAAAAAATAATTTAACACTAGCGGACTAGAAATATTGAAAATAGGTAGAGAGGAAGGGGGGATTAACGGGTGGGGGTTAGGAGAGAGGGAGGGGGTTTAGGATGGTAGTGATAGTAATAGCGGGAGTGTAAGGAACGGGTATAGGTGGGAAGCGTCGGGAAAGAGAAAAAGTTTGTGCATAATTTAACTAAATTATTTAAATATTCTAAAATATCCCACAAATGCATATTTAAACCGAGCCTAAATAAATGCACTTAGAAATATGCGAAATTAACATCGCTATAGCGTCGGTTTATACACTGGAAGATAATAAGAATAAGAAAATATACCAAATATATGGCAATACTTGTAACTCTAGCCACGCGGCTTAGTATGGTTCATTTAAAGAAAAATGCACGGCCTAGTTCACCCACATAAATGAAAGATTTAAGCATTCATTTGACGATTTATGCTAACTTGGCTAGCATGAAAAACACGCCAAAGAAAGAAAATACACTCTCGCAAGTGATAAAAATGGGGATTGATTCCCTTAAAAAAAGCGACGATCTACCATGACGAGAAAAAAAAACATGGTAGATAACAGAAAGAAGAAAAGAAAATGCACTTTGCACGAACACTTTAGTAGATATTTGAAAAAAAATCACTGCACTTGTATAAAAACGGCATGCACACATAGGCGAAGAAAGGGGAAAGAAAAGGAAATTGCCAATGGTGTACTTACAGTTTTTCGGAGGCTTGTTGTTCGTGTCATCCGCCGCTTGCCACCAGTTGTCAGGGGTTTTTGTGTTGCCCTGATTTGGTGGATTATGGAGACACAATTCTGGTTCAGCTGTTTATTGATAGAAGTGGCTGGTAGGTAGCGTGGCGCGGGTTGTTGTGGGCAAGGAAGCCCAAGAGGGGCGCCGAGCGGGGCGCGCGTGGGGGAGCGCCCCCAAGGAGAGGTCTGGTCAGGGCCCCGGTCAAGTGTGCTGGGTCAACTGTCCTGTAGGTTTCGAGCGCTGGTCGCGGGTCCCTCGCAGTGGAGACGCGGAAAGGTAACCCTTGTTCCTCAGAGAGAGAGAGAGAGAGAGAGAGAGAGAGAGAGAGAGAGAGAGAGAGAGAGAGAGAGAGAGAGAGAGAGAGAGAGAAAGAGAGAGAGAGAGAAAGAGAGAGAGAAGGAGAGAGAGAGGAGAGAGAGGAGAGAGAGAGAGAGAGAGATAGAGAGAGAGAGAGAGAGAGAGAGAGAGAGAGAGAGAGAGAGAGAGAGAGAGAGAGAGAGAGAGAAAGAGAAAGAGAAAGAGAAAGAGAAAGAGAAAGAGAGAGAGAGAGAAAGAAATAACAACAGGACATAAAGATCAAGAGAGACGGAAAGGGGAAAAAATTATGTTCCTACTTACAATGACTTCACAAGACCTTTTGGCTAAGAACGGCGACAGGGTGATTCAGGAACAGATATAATCGTATAGGAGGAGTAGGAGGGAAAGAAGAAGAAGAAAAGGAAGAAGAGGAAGAAGAAGAAGAAATAGAAGAGACGAAGAAATAGAAGAGACGAAGAAATAGAAGAAGAAGGAGAAGAAGAAGAAGAAGAAAAAGAAAAAGAAAGAAGAAGAAGTTGAAGAGGAAGAAGAAGAAGAAGAAGAAGAAGAAGAAGAAGAAGAAAAAGAAGAAAGAAAAAAGAAGAAGAAGTAGAAGAAGAAGAAGAAGGAAAAGAAGGATGAGGAAGAAGAGGAAGAAGGATGAGGACGAGGAAAAGAACAAGAAATTGAAAAAAAAGGAAAAGAAGAAAACGAAGAAAAAGACAAAATAGAAGACAACAACAACAACAACAACAACAAAAAAAACGAAAAAATCAAGACTGTGAACATCAACCAAACAATAAAAGCTAACCAAAAAAACGCCCCCCCCCCTAAAAAAAAAAAAAGACGGCAGAGTAAGAGAAAGTAAATAAGACAAAAGTAAGAGGAAGAGAAATAAAACTCGTATCGCCACGAATCCCTCCCAACCCCTCTCGCCTCCGCCTCCGCCCGTGTCCCGGAGCCATCTCACGGAGCGCCGGAGTAGGCCTAAACAAACACGCCTTGCTTGCCGCGCGAACTTTGTAAACAGACGCAGCCTCGTGGTCAACTGAGAGCCTGAACGGTTTTCGAATGTTGGAGAATAAAGGGTTTGTTTGGGAGGTAATGCTCGCTTGATCTTTGTTTTCTTTTTTCTTTTTGGGGGGCTTGTTTTTTTGTTTTTGTTTTATTTTTATTTTTGGGGGGGATTACTTTGAGAGTGATTTTTTTTTCTTTTTTTTTTACTTTCTTTTTGTGGTTGATTATTTGAAGTATTTGGATATTGTTTTGAAGGGTTGTTAAGTAAATAAGTATTTTAAGCGGAGGGGGGGAGGGGGAATTACGGAATTATTCTATTCAAAATAGGTCGCGATGAAATTAGTTCTGTGGGTCCTTTTTTTATTTTTTTTTATTTTTTTTTTTATTTATTTATTTTTTTACTATGAAGTGAATAATCACGTGCGGTTAGTTATCATAATTGTGCATCCTAAGATTGCTTTTTGTCTATCAAGTTTTTGATTTTGTCATGAATATTAATTTTACTTGTTTGACATTTGATTCATGTAATAACGTAGAAATACAACTTTGTGCTTGTTAAAATCAACTTTTTGTTTATTCTTTTAGAATAACATTCAATTCACAGAGTACTTCTAATTAATTTAAGTAATTGCTTCTCTTGTGGTCACTATTTTCTGTAATATCAAATTGATTTATTAACTCGATACTATATAATTCATTTTGATATTTTGTTTGATGATATTTGGCTGATTAAGATATAACGTAATTTTGAATGTTGATTATATTTTTTGTTAAGTTTCATGACTGATAATTATATAACAGGGTCATAAGTGTCTAGATGTATGTAAAATGTCAAGATCCTAAATAATGTCATATTTTTTGTTTGTTTGATATAATCTTTGATTTTGTGATTTTATTACATTACTCTGATAGTGAATTATTAATTAATAGATGTATTGATTTTCATGAAGATTTAACTCAGTCCTTGAATTACACTAATTAATAGAATTAATATTGTCATTTTGAAATACATTGTTGTTATCTAAAGTACACCATAATTGTTGAAAACAATTGAACACATTAATCTAATATAATAAGCCTTGATGCTGAAAAAAAAAATTTAATTAATTGTTGTGGAAGGGACTACAACATCTCCTTTATTCCTCTCCCTCTCTCATATTTATACCAATCCATTCGCCTGCTAACCCTCCATATTTTTTCTTCCTCTTCCCTCCCTTTTTCATTCTCTCCCTTCCCCCCCCCTATTTCACTGTCTCTTCCCCATTTTCTCCACTCCCTCCCCTATTTCACCCCTCCCTCTTCCATTTTCTCCATTCTCTCCCCATTTCCTCCCTCCCCCCAATCATTTCCCTTCTATCTCCCATCTCTTTCCTTCCCTCCCCTATTTCGCCCCTCCTCCCTCCATGTTTTCCTCCCTTCCTTCCTCCATTTACTTTTGCCCTTCCTCCCAATTTCCTCACCTTCCTCCCCAATCTCTTTCCCTGCTTCTCCCGTCTCTCTTCCCATATCCTTTCCTGCCCGTCCCTCCCACTCTATTCCTCCTCTCCCTCCCCCATTCTCTACCATTTCCACCCTTCCTTCCCCATTCTCCTCCATTTCCTCTCTTTCCTCCCCCTTTTCCTTACTCCCTCCCCCACCATTCTCCCCATTTCCTCCCTTCCCTCCCCTCCCTTCCCATTTCCTTCCTTCCCTTCCTATTCTCCACCATTTCCTCCTTTCCCTCCACCATCACATACCTTCCCTCCCCATTCTGCACCATTTCCTCCCTTCCCTACCCCATTTCCTTTCTCTCCCTCCCCCATTCTCCACCCTTTCCTCCCTTCCTCGTCTTTCTAATCTCCCCCAGAACAAATAGAACATAAACAATGAACAATAGAACAAAGCCTGCACAGACACCTATTCCATCCATCCTTAGTTATTATAGAAACGTTTCATCAGCCGGAGGAGAAATGAACGTTTATGACGTCTATGATCTACGTTTTATTGGTTGTCTTTCATCAAAGGATGTTATTGTTTCCGCCGCGATTTGTATAAGTGATGGACGTCTGCTCGTCTGCGTCCGTGTTTTGTGCGTTTCGAGTCGAGATGACGCATCTGTGTGTTGTGTCTTGTCGATGGACGAGTGGGGGTGTATTTTGTAATTTATGGAGAATTTTTACAGATACAGGAGTAGAGTATGAAGCACGGACGCGCGCACACTCACACACACATACATAACACACGCACAAACACAAACGCACAAATATACACATAG
Source organism: Penaeus vannamei (assembly GCF_042767895.1). Lineage (NCBI taxonomy): Eukaryota > Metazoa > Arthropoda > Malacostraca > Decapoda > Penaeidae > Penaeus > Penaeus vannamei. Next base: position 39,361,961 of record NC_091552.1, read on the forward strand.
GTGTGTGTCTTTGTGTGCGTGTGTGTGTGTGTGTGCGTGTGAATGCACACACACACACACACACACACAAACACAAGCACACACACACATACACACACACACACACAAACAAACCCCCCCACACAAACAAACACACAACACACAAACAAACACACACACACACAAACAAACCCTCCCTCCCCCACACAAACAAACACAAACACCCACCCACACACACACAACACAAACAAACACAAACAAACAAACACACATATCTACAGCATTTCAACTACAGCTCATCTCCCGAACAATCTATAAAAATATTTTACAGACGAACCAACAATTCCCAGATATTACAAACATTTATCAAAACCGTTGTCAAAGAGACGGTTTGCTTCTCACTGCTTCCCTTTGCGCAAAAATGCTTTACGATGAAGGTGGAGGAAAAGGCAACTCACAGGGCGAAGAGAAAGATCAGGAGATGGAGGAGACAGGGAGAGAAAAGGAGGAGGAGAAAGGAGAGAAAAGAAGGAGGAGGAAAGAGAAGAGGAGAAGGGGAAAAGAGAAAGGAGATGAAAAGAGAATAAAAGGAGAGAAAAGTGAAAAGGAGGAGGGAAAAGAGAAGAGGGGGAGGAGAAAAGAGAAAAGGAGGAGGAAAGTGAAAAGGAGGAAGGGAAAAGGAGAGAAAAGGAAGAGGGGGAAAGAGAAAAGGAGATGGAGAAAAAAGAAAAGGAGGAGGAGGAAAGAGAATAGGAGATGGAGAAAAGAGGAAAGGAGATGGAGTAAGAGAGAAAAGGAGGAGGAGGAGGAAAAAAGGTATAAGATGAGATGGCGGACGAGAAGAAGAGACACATAGAAGACAATCAGGAAGAGGTGTAAGGCAAGGAAGATGATAAAAGAGATGGGAGAGGGGAAGGGCAAGGAGAAAGAGGCGGTATATGAGGAAGAGAAGGTAAAAGAGGGGAAAAAAGGTGTTAGAAGAAGAAGAGGAAGAAGAGTCGGAGAAGGAAGGGGGGGAAAGGAAGTAACTGAGGAATAAGAAGTGATGTAAGGGTATAAAAGGAGATGAATAATGGATGATGATGGAGGAGGAGGAAGAGGAGGTGTCACACGAAGAAAAGAAATGCTGGAAGAGGAAGAGAAGGCATAGATAAAGAAAAAAATGTGAAGAAGAGGAAGATGGCAAAGAGCGGTTGAAAACGAGGAAGAAAAGAAAGAAAATAGAAGATAAAAGATGAATAAGACAAACGGGAAGAGGAAGAGAAGGAAAATAACGGGGATAATAAAAGAATTATGAC
>NC_091552.1:39368237-39370737 GCF_042767895.1 Penaeus vannamei
GGAGAAGCATTTATTTACACAAACACCTATTAACATGCCCCCCCTTTCACCCTTCACCCCCACACCCCCTAAAAAAAAAAAAAAAAATCACTGTTGAAAGGCTGTTTCACACTGTATTTCAGACAACAGTGTATTTAATAGGATAATTTACTAATAAAGGTATCCCTCTGTCGATTTTTTTTTCTCAGACAGATGCATCTCTGGAACAGATTTTTTTTCTTATAGTTTTCATTAACTTCATTTTATTTCATTTTTTCTTCTTTTTTTTTTTAATTCTTCTCTTTCTCCCTCTTCTTTTTATTCTTCTTTTTCTTCCTCCTCCATCTCTGCTTCCTCTTCTTCTTCTCCTTCTTTTTCTTCTTCCTCTCTTTATCCTTCCCTCTCTCTCTCTCTCCCTCCCTCCTTCTCTTTCTCCTTTGTACGTTTTTGGATAGTTAATTAAGAAAGTTCTTTTCACGGAATCGGACGAGTTATGGCTTTTTGGGTAGGGGGGGGGAGAGAGGGGGCGGGGGCAAGGTATAGTAGGAGAGGAGAGGAAAGAGGAGAGGGAGGGGGCGGGGGCAAGGTATAGTAGGGGAGGAGAGGAGAGAGGAGAGGGAGGGGGGGGAGGGGGCTGACGGAGGACGGTGAGAAGGTAAACAACAATGCAGTGAAAATGAACGGCACCTGATGCATCTTGCACGACGTTCCTCTCCGTCAGCTGCTCTTGTTCTCTTGCAATACGAAGATAAGGGATGCAAGGCGATGCTTATTATTAACATTATTATTATTATCATTATTATCATTACTATTATTATCATTATCATTATCATCATTACTATTATTATTATTAATATTGTTTTGTTATTATTATTATTATTATTGTTATTATTATTATTATTATTATTATTATTACCATTATTATTATTATTATTGTTATCATTATCATTATTATTGTTATTAATGCTATTATTGTTATTATTGTCATTATCATTATTATTATCATTATCATTATCATTATCATTATTATCATTGTCATTATCATTATCATTATCATTATCATTATCATCATCATTATCATTATCCATTATCATTATCATTATCATTATCATTATTATTATTATCATTACTACTATCATTATCATTATCATCATTATCATTATTATTATTATCACTATCATTACTATTATCATTATTATTATCATCAGCAGCATTTCTCCTTCATGTTATATGGAAAAACTGGCATTGACGCTCACTGATTCGAAACAGATCGCGCTGCATCGATGTGTAAATTCCTGATTAACCGGTTCTTTTAATCAGATTAATGATCATGTACTGATTATAGTTCAGATGACACTCAGTCGTGAATGGCAGGATCAAAAAGCCTTAATGATATTAATAATGGCACCGGATTGAATAATAAAGAGAATAATGACATTGTTATGATTCAGTTTTTCCCATCGCCTTTGTGTTGCTATTGTAACATAAAGGGAGGAATAGAACCTCAATCTATCTATCTATCTATCTATCTATCTATCTATCTATCTATCTATCTATCTATATATTCTTAATATCTATCTATCTATCTATCTATCTATCTATCTATCTATCTATCTATCTATCTATATATTCTTAATATCTATCTATCTATCTATCTATCTATCTATCTATCTATCTATCTATCTATCTATCTATCTATATATTCTTAATATCTATCTATCTATCTATCTATCTATCTATCTATCTATCTATCTATCTATCTATCTATATATATATATATATATATATATATATATATATATATACATATATATATATATATATATTTATATATATTTATATATATATTATATATATATATACACACACACACACACACACACACACACACATATATATATATATATATATATATATATATATATATATATATATATATATATATATATATATATATTCTTAACATATATATATATATATATATATATACATATATATATACATATATATATATTAATATATACATATATATATATATATATATATATATATATATATATACATATATATTTATATATATACATATTTATATATATACATATATATATACATATATAAATATATATATATATATATATATATATATATATATATATATATATATATATATATATATATATATATATATATATATATATATATATATATATATGATATCTTAATTTGATGTCCAGACACATATAGCTGAAATTGCATGGTTGAAAAAAGTGATATTGATTTTAAGTGATGCGTGTACAGAACGAATTGCAAATATAGGATGTTTTTGTGTTTCGACAGAGATCCAAGGCTTCACAATTTGAAAGAACTCTCAAAATATATATATAATTTTTTCATGGATAGGAAAACACCCACCTCCAGTCAATACCTCAAAGAAATACGAGAAATACATTATCACTTTCAGCCTATTGGTTTTATTAAAGCTTTTATTAACTCGGTATATTTCTTTATTTGAATCGCATCT